>NC_037681.1:72756952-73056952 GCF_003255815.1 Theropithecus gelada | reverse complement strand
TCTACCTTTTTCTTTACTTGAACATTATGCAATTTTGTTATTTAACTGGTAAGATTGAATTAATCTGATCATTTCTATGTGGAAGATAAATTTTAATGAGTGACAGAATTTTCTGGACAGAGTAACCCAGAACAATTACACTTTGGAAAGACAGTTTTGAGAGAGAGAGGGCTAAGGCACCATGGAACACAAACCTTTGCGCAGATGGTTGGGTATTAGTCAGTGAAACAGAAGCATAACACTGAGAAGAGAGGGTACTTCAGGGGCAAATGAGAGAGTGCCAAATAACTCTCTTCTAGGAGTATCAAGAATTATATTGTCAGTCTCCTTCCGTGAAGCCAAGATTTGACATGAAACCGTTTAAGTGCCCTTATGCACCAAATACTGTATGGGATTCTAGGTGGCAGAGTATGAGCAGAATCAGGCTTATGGCTTCCTAACTGGTGGAAAGTCTGTGCAGCTGGCAATCCAGAGGAAAATCCACAGGCCTCAGCAGCCTCTACAGCTGCGGAGACATTTTGAGATGGAATCAGGCCTTGAGTAATTATCTTGGCATTCCATGGTAATCATTCAATAGCTCATAAACAGTCAACATTGACTATGTAATTAAAAAATAGTTACATAATTCTACCCCTAATTTTGTCACTAAAATTAGTATCTTATGCAACTGTTTAGGCCATTTTAGACAATTTTTTTGAGATACATTAGCTTATGCTTATGCTTTTCAAGAGATAATTTTTATTTATAACATTTTAATTGACATTTTAATATCATTAGGAAGCCAAAATGCCTATGATATTCTGACTTGAACTTCTTTCCCACTTTGTAACGCTGCTACATTTTATCCTTAAAGAAAAAGTCCCAGAGGTTGAGTGACTTGCACAAAGTCATATGAATAGTTAAACTACACTTTCTTGTGCAGCTTTTATAATTTGAGGTCTATACCCCTATTTAAGGAGGAGCTAAGTAATCAGCAAACTAGAAGAAGATAATTTAACAATTCTTTAGTAAATAACATTAATCTGCTTTCTGTAAAAGGGAGTTAAGTGATATGCAGACTGAATATATAAAAATGAACAATAGGCACAGAATAATCTGATTTTATATGCTTGTTATATATATAGGAATCGTGTATCAGCATTTGTAAATGCCATAGTCTTTAGTTTCTAAATTTATAAAGATGATAAATAGAATATCATTTTCCTAGAAAGAATATTCTTATTATGTTTTTGGCCAATTTAAATTACATTTTTTAAACATTAACTTTCTTACCTTTGGTGAATATGGTGAGTGGGCTTCTTTTATTTCAGAAAACCCTATTTCAAAAAATTATTTAATTTAAATAAATACCCTCTGTCAGAAGACTGGCACATTTCAGTATAAGATTTTATAAAAGGCACTGCCATCCACATGAAATAAAACCATTTAAGCCAATTCACTTGCCCTTTATATCTAAGAAAACAAATCCTGTGTGCTGTGATCTAGCCAATTGGATCTAGCAAACCACAGAACATTACCAGACCACTCATGCTCACCGAAACTGCTTTTCCTACATAATTGGTGACTACATAAAAACAAACTAAATAAAACAGACTACATACAAACAAAAACTACCAAATGACAAAGGGGAAAAAACCTTTGATTTTTAGGATTCTTCGTATCACTTTTCTTTCTAAGGTAACAGAAGTATTTAAATTCTCTATGAATGAAATTAGCTTGCATTTTAGCTTTTAACACCATTTACTTTTTATGAAACCAATTATGATAACTAGCTCAGCTCAGTAACATGGGAAGTTTTTTCACATCTTAGTGAATTTTGCTAGAGCTAAGATAAAATGAATGTCTTAGAACCTTGCTACACAACGTGTACTCCATAGAGCAGCATCATGGACATCACCTGGACATGGATATCACATCAGCTTGTTAGAACATTTCAGGCTCCAGCCCAGATTTAGAGATTATAAATATGCATTCTTTCAAGATCCCCAGGCGATTTACATTTTAGAAGACGTGGATAAATACACCCTCTGCTGGTCAGCTTTCTATCAATTTTCACTACTGTGAATCTCTGACCGGTCTGCCCTTCCACTTCTGAAACCCCTAGTTATCACATTAATCTCCCATTTACAAAAATTGCATGCATCTGTTCACTTGTTATAATTCTCTTCTCTTTCCCTTGATGCTTTGGTTCACTGATCAATTACCCTATCCACCCTTGGGGTTCATAGCCACTGTCTGCTTCTCATCTCATGTCTTGCTGGCTTCCCTTGGCTTTCCTTCCTTATCCACTGGCTCTCCATGCTTTCTCCACTCCTACAACGCACAAGCATGCTTAATTTGATTTGCCTTCTTGGCCCATAAAAGATACTAATTTTTTATTATGGTCAAACCTATTGAAATATTTATGTCATAATCAGAAAAAGAAAAACACATATAATTGATATTTTAAAACCAACATTTATTTTCGTACCTAACAATTTTAGGTATACCTAATGATTTTTAGAAAAATAGGATTCTTTGCCATAGCAAGGATTTTAAATTGCCATGATAGAAGCACAGATACAATCATAATCTTCTCAAAGACCAAATGAGAAATAATGTTTAAAACAAAGAACCATCTCAGACTATAACAATGATACCGTTAGATATAAATTCAAAAAGTTAGTGTTGTTTGGGCAGGCATGCTTCATGCTTCTGTCTCTGATGTTTTCAGAACTTGACAGAGCAGTACTATCTGGAGTGAAGCAAAAGCACAAATTTAGTCAAAGCTATTTATCAATGTCTGTTAATAATCTAGACATAAAACTATAAATCATTCCATTAAAAAAAAGTGATAGGGAGAAAAGAGTTTTTTTATTGATGTGTAAATTGTTTTCTTTCAGTTCTTAGAATTTTTTTTTTGTAATTTTGACTTAATGGAGACCCCTATCTGTACAAAATTTATGAAACTCATTTTTACTTCAGATATAGTAAAATACAATGATAAAACAAGGTACCCGTGTATCAGCAGCTTTCTGAAGCATGTTTATCACTCTCATGAATCTGTGTTAATTTCTTCTATTGATGTCTCCAATTTTTTCTAGTTTATTTTGTCTAAATCCTGCCAATGAATTATGCATAAAGCTTATCAATGAGGAACATAAAGTCATAGATAAAGTTCTTGTCTCTGTTGATGATACCATGAACTGACATTCAGGAGACTTGAGTTCTAAGTCAGACTTTGAGCTCCCACAAGTATGATATCATTTCTGATTATTATTTTCCTAACTGCTAAATTAAGAGAGAGTTCATAAACACATTCTCTGTGGTCTCTTTGTGTGAAAACTTGTATTTTCCTATCACAGCTAAGATTTTGAATCCTCTTTCAATCTGGAAGAAAGCATTTTCAAAGCACTTTTTGTGTGTATCTGAAAACTCTTCCTTTTAGGCAGTATTTTCCTGCTGCACTTAGTTTATTGCTCTGGATTTCTGGGCATAGAGCCTATTTTGGTTTTATTTTTGTTTATGTTCATCGTCTTTATTTCTATTTTTGAAGCTGATGCTTCGTAAATATATTATTACACACTGTAAAATTGGATAATAATACTATAAAATTGATTTTCTGTATTTGTGCTTTCCTTGAGAACCTCGAGTGTGTACTGCAATTAGTCTAATTATTCAACTCGAAGCTGTCACCTCCTCCCTTGCCTGAAGCAAAGCAGCAGGAAGTACAAATCACACTCAACAGCCTGACACCAGGAGGAGGAAATAAATACCTCCACATGGAATTTGCACATCTGACAGTGTGTCAGCTGAAATGAAAAAAGATAGATTTTGTTTCAGAGAATCCTGGAACTCCTTCAATAATTAGGACAGCAAAACATTTGCATCTGGTTTACCAGTGGAAAGAGGCTGCAGAGACACACCCTGATTGGCTCCTCTTGATGGCTACGACACTTCATACAGTGCCTGGCATATATTAGATGCTCCATAATTGTTTGCTGAGCAAATTAATCAATTTTTGAATGAATGTGTGTTGCTAAAAATCAGTAAGGCTTTCATGTAAAAGGTTCGAGAGAAATCACCCCCATTCTTACAACAACAAATAAAAGCTTAGAAAGGAAAAATGAATGTGCTTTATTGGATTCATCAGTGAACTGAGGTTGCAAGAAAAAGAGTCATCTTGACATCTGAAGGGACAGGAGAATCGAGAGTCATAGCTGAGATGTGCTTCCCTCGAACAGAAACCATTGGTGTCACAAACTGGCAAGAACACTTCAACAGGATTTTTGGTGAATTGCCAGAGGCTGAGTGTGGATTAGTGTAAGAGTGAGAAAACCCTGAGAACTGTGGTTTTAGGGGAACCCCATACTTTTGTGGGTTTTACCTCCAGTAACTCTACCAGGTTCTTACTGTGAATATTTGAGAAAGGTCCCCTGGATGCTCTGTCAGTGGAGGAGAAAAGTAACCCTTGTGAAATATGCCCAGGGTTTTCTCTCTAGCAAACGAATGCTCTCCAGAGGGGAAAGACCTTACCAGAGCCTTGTTCCAGAGCTGTGGGGGAAGAGCATTCTTGCTCCAGTTGCCTATAGCCTTCCTGTCTTATCTAATGGGCTAGAGGTGGAGAAGCTATACAAGAAGAAATACTTGTGAAAGTCACAGGCTCACTAAAAGATGGAGATTGAAATGAGAGATTATTGAACAATTCCTCTTCCCAACACCTTACCACCACACCATCGGGACTGCACTGTCCCAATACTGCATCCTTGCTGAGATAGCAGCATGATACAGACTCGCTCTAAGGAGGAATACTTCAGGAAACCTAAAGTCAGGGGACAGACAAAAACAAAGACACTGGAGGAATTTGAAGCTTCTGACACCTATAGCTACAGCAAACATTAAACAAAGACCAATTCCTCGCCAGATTAACTCACATCCTCACACCAGAGACCTGTTCACCTCAGTTCTTATTATCTGATAAATTATGTCTGCTTTTCAACAAAAAATTGCCAGGCATGCCATAAGGCAAGGAAAAACACAGTCTAAAGAGACCAAGCATCACAACCAGACTGTTATGACACAGGTGCTGGAATTCTCAGACAGGAGATTTAAAATGACTAATAAGTAACCTAATGAAAAAGAGGACAACATTCAAGAACAGATGGGTAATATAGGCAGAGAGAGGTAAACCTAACACAGAGGATTTTTTTTTTTTTTTAAAGCTAGAAATCACAAACACTGTAACAGAATGTCTTTTGTTCATGGGCTTATCAGCAGTCTGGACACAGCTGAAGAAAGAATCAGTGAGCATATGATAGGTCAATAGAACTCCTAAACTATAAAAATGAATAACTAAAAAAGCAAGGCATCCTAGAACTATAAGAAAATTTCAAAAGATGTAACATATACATAACTGGAATGCTAGACAAAGAAGAAAGAACAGGGCAAAATATGTGAAATGATAATAGAAATCTTGAAGTAAAAATGGCTAATAGATGAAATAATGGCCAAGAACATTTCAGAATTGATGACAGACACTAAGCCACAAACCGAGGAAACTCAGAGTGCACTGAGCAGAAAAAAATACTAAAAACTGCACGTAAGTATATCATTTGCAAATCACAGGAACCAAAGGCAAAGTGAAAATCTTAACAGAAGCCAGAGATAGAAGCATCATGATCTATTGAGGAATAAATAAAAGAAGTAAAATAGACTTCTCGCTAGAAACCATGAAAGCAAGAAGAAAGTGGAATAAGATATTTAAAGTATCAAAATTTAAAACAATACCCACTAACCTAAAATTTGATATATAGTACAGTTATCCTATAAAAGTGAAAGAAAGAAAGACCTTCTTAGAGAAAGGAAAAGTTGAAGAACTTCATTGCCAGCTGACCCATGTTAACAAAAGACAAATGGAATCTGCAAAGGCAATAGGAGAAGTCTGCAGATTGGGCAGATAAAGCCTTAAGTGCAAAACAAAAGTGCACTCTGAGGAGGACTTCAGGGGTAAAAGATTAGAAAATATTATAAAGGCAAAAACTGTAATACTGGAAGCAATCAAGTGCAGGGTCTGAATTGAATGGCGTTTAAGGAAGACATTACATGCTTCGCTTTCTTCAGGTGGTCTGTGGGTGGTTAGTTGAGGAATTTCTAGCTGCAGTCTATCTTGGTACCTATGACAGCAGCTGGTTTGGCGTGATTGCAGAAAGGGAGGTCCTGTGATACCTTTTCAACATTGTATTGGTTTGTTCTCACACTACTATAAAGAAATAACTGAGACTGGGTAATTTATAATGAAATGAGGTTTAATTGGCTTACGGTTCTGTAGGTTGTACAGGAAGCATGAGGCTGGCATCTGCTTGGCTTCTGAGGAGGTCTCAGGAAACTTAGAATTATGGTGGAAGGCAAAGGGGGAACAGATATGTCTTATATGGCAAGAGCAGAAACAATAGAGAGATGGGGGAGGTGCCACACACTTTTAAACAACTGGATCTCATGAGAACTTACTATCAGAATGACGGTACCAAGAGGGATGGTGCTAAAACATTCATGGGAACTTCACCCCTGTGATCCAATCACCTTCCACCAAGCCCCACCTCCAACACTGGGGATTGCAATTTGACATGAGATACAGTGGGGAAACAGATCCAAACCGTAGCAAAATTTTTTTCAAGAATACAGTATGTGACTGCACCTTCACCCAGCCATGGTTGCCTGGTTCTGTTTTAACTTTGAGTACTCAGCCACAGGGAGTCCATTTTGTTTGTCAGTTGTGGACATAATTTAACACCTGCATTACCAGAAATGTTGAAAGATTTTCTTGAGGCAGAAAAATAATGTTGATCATAAGATGTATCTACATTAAAAAATAAGTAAAAGAGAATATTTAAAAAGAAGTAAATCAAACCACAAAATAACTATGAAGAAGAAATCAAACCACACAATAACTATTGTGTGAAAATAACTTGTCTGATGGTTACAAAATAAATTTAAACTAGTAATTACAAAAGCAAGAGCAGAATTTGGAATCAGGGTTATTTTCTATAGGATCAAGTGATCACGACTATGTAAAGAGCTTAACACAGTGCCTATACTTGATTATAATGCAACTGTTCAATTTTCAACTGTTCAAAGAAAATTGTTCAATTTTTTCTTTTTCTTTTCTTTTCTTTTTTTTTTTTTTTTTGCACTGAACTAAGCCATATCTGCTTGGACCTTGTTTTTACTATTATTATTATGCTTGAAGTTCTGGGGTACCTGTGCAGAATGTGCAAGTTCGTTACATAGGTATACACGTGCCATGGTGGTTTGCTGTACCCATCAACGTGTCATGTACATTAGGTATATCTCCTAATGCTATCCCTCCCCTAGCTCCCCACCCCTCAAGAAGCCCTGGTGTATGATATTCCCTTCCCTGTGTCCGTGTGTTCTCATTGTTCAACTACCACTTATGAGTGAGAACATGCAGTGTTTGGTTTTCTGTTGTTGTGTTAGTTTGCTGAGAATGATGGTTTCCAGCTTCATCCGTGTTCCTGCAAAGGACATGAACTCATCCCTTTTTTATGGCTCCATGGTATTCCATGGTGTATATGTGCCACATTTTCTCTATCCAGTCTATCATTGGTGGGCATTTGGGTTGGTTCCAAGTCTTTGCTATTGTGAACAGTGCCACAATAAACGTACGTGTGCATGTGTCTTTACAGTAGAATGATTTATAATCCTTTGGGTATATACCCAGTAATGGGATCTCTGGATCAAATAGTATTTCTAGTTCTAGATCCTTGAGGAATCACCACACTGTCTTCCCCAATGGTTGAACTAATTTACACTCCCACCAACGGTGTAAAAGTGTTCCTATTTCTCCGCATCCTCTCCAGCATCTGTTGTTTCCTGACTTTTTAATGATTGCCATTCTAACTGGCATGAGATGGTATCTCATTGTGGTTTTGATTTGCGTTTCTCTAATGACCAGTGATGATGAGCTTTTATTCATATGTTTGTTGGCGGCATAAAATGTCTTCTTTTGAGAAGTGTCTTTTCATATCCTTTGCCTACTTTATGATGAGGTAGTTTGTTTTTATCTTATCAATTTAAGCTCTTTGTAGGTTCTGGATATTAGCCCTTTGTCAGATGGGTAGATTGAAAAAATTTTCTCCCATTCTGTAGGTTGCCTGTTCACTCTGATGATAGTTTCTTTTGCTGTGCAGAAGCTCTTTAGTTTAATTAGATCCCATTTGACAATTTTGGCATTTGTTGCAATTGCTTTTGGTGTTTTAGTCATGAAGTCTTTGTCCATGCCTATATCCTGAATGGTATTGCCCAGGTTTTCTTCTAGGGTTTTTATGGTTTTAGGCCTTACCTTTAAGTCTTTAATCCATCTTGAGTCAATTTTTGTATAAGGTGTAAGGAAGGGATGCAGTTTCAGCTTTCTGCGTATGGTTTGCTAGTGTTCCCAACACCGATTATTAAAGAGGGAATCCTTTCCCCATCTCTTATTTTTCTCAGGTTTGTCAAAGACCAGATGGTTGTAGGTGTGTGGTGTTATTTCTGAGCCCTCTGTTCTGTTCCACTGGTCTATATATCTGTTTTGGTACCAGTACCATGCTGTTTTGGTTACTGTAGAGCAGTCTGAGGTTGACCTGAGATGCTCAAGCTTGGTGGGAGGAGGGTCCTCCACCATTGCTAAAGCTTGAGTAGGCGGTTTCACCCTCACAGTGTAAACAAAGCCCCGCTGCAGCTCAGCAGGGCCACTCAAACTGCCTCTCTAGATTCCTCCTCTCTGGGCAGGGCATCTCTGAAAAAAGGCAGCAGCCCCAGTCAGGGAGTTATAGATAAAACCCCCATCTCCCTGGGACAGAGCACCTGGGGGAAGGGGCAGCTGTGGGCATAGCTTCAGCACATTTAAACGTCCCTGCCTGACAGCTCTGAAGAGAGCAGTGGTTCTCCCAGCACAGAGTTCGAGCTCTGATAAGGGACAGACTGCCTCCTCAAGCGGGTCGCTGATACCCCCCTGCCCCATGCTCCCCTTGTATCCTGACTGGCAGACACCTCCCAGTAGGGTCCTACAGACACCTCATACAGGGGAGCTCTGGCTGGCATCTCGCGGTGCCCCTCTGGGACAAAGCTTCCAGAGGAAGAAACAGGCAGCAATCTTTGCTGTTCTGCACCCTCCACTGGTGATACCCAGGCAAACAGAGTTTGGAATGGACCTCCAGCAAACTCCAGCAGTCCTGCAGCAGAGGGATCTCACTGGTAGAAGGAAAGCTAACAAACGGAAAGGAATAGTATCAACAGCAATTTTCTAATTTAAAAAAAGTGTCAGTAAGTCTTCTTAAATCATACATTGCTCAGGTAAAATAAAGGAGATGAATATAGCAATGGTGCTAGATTTGAATTTTTTAAAAAATATTTGGAGTAAAACCTAGTAATACTCTTTTTAACAATAGAAAAACTTTGTCCAAGATTTTTAATTGTCTTCAAATATGAACCCCAAACATTTAGAAAAGGTATGTCCTCAACTGGTAATTGGCTACATCACATATTTTAAGAAATGGAGAAATGAAGGGGAAATAAAGGAAAAGTTAGTAGATGATATATTATAGGAGTCAACAAGATAAGTGAAAAGGGAAAGGGCCTTGCATTACTTAAGCAAAAGTAAAAAGCAGGTATCTATAATTCATGAGATTTAGTGGGCAATATGAAGACTTTATTTTATACCCCCAATAGGCAATTTAAAATCTGTATAACTATATAAAGAAAGATAATTGTGTATATGGGCTAAAGAATCTGAATGAACATAATTTCTTTTTCTACTCTCAATTATAATACTAAACCTTTAAATGAAACTAAAATATTTAAATTAGCAGAAAAGAAACTTTAAAATGTGGTTTGAGATTCACTTACTCTTTTTCCCAGCCCACTTCTCTAACAATATTACTTATAAGTAATAAATAAAATTTTTAAACATGTTTTCACAGTTTTTGACGGCAACTTTCTCAGAATAGCTTGCCTTTAGACTAATAAATACATAATCCTGTATTCCCATAATCCCATACCTAATTGAACACCTACTTTATACAGAACGAATTGTTCAGGCTAAAGAATAATATCACTGACAGAGAGATCCTTATCTTCATGATCCAAGAAAGCAGAATTCTCTGAGGGCTTGTAGGCGCGACAGCAGCTAAGAAAGATTACCAAAGCAATTAATAAGAAAGCAAAGCGTTATACAGTGGAAATAAAAAGTAAAATATAAAAATCGCGGTCTGTAATAATAGACTATCTGGGAAGGCTTACTGCAGGAGATCAGTTTTGAGCCAGACATTAAAAAATTATCACCACCTTTTTCAAACAGTTCTCAAAAATTATTTTAGGAAGAAGAATAGTTCAGTCACATTAATTTCAATCATTTTCTAAGACTATCAAAAGCAAAGGATGACATTTGTTCATGTGAGTATAACATTTTATCTATGTCCATGCTATTAACACTAGCTACTAACTACAAAGCCAACCTCTAATGTTTAAATCCAGATTTTAAAATCTTGTCCTATAAACCAGAGATAGATTTGAGTACTTTTTTGAGGAAATTTTTATTCATATAACCAACTTTGAATATCTTGACTGCCTGTATAAAATGAGATTTCAAAAAAGAAACCTAGGCAATTTTTATGGGAATGCGTTAGACCTTAATTCAACTCTGTTTCATTTAAAACAACAGCAGTATAAAAACTAGTTGATAAATATGATCGCATTACTCTGGGGGAATTTCAATAATGTAGTAAAATTGACATAAAATTTATTGGAGAAAAGAAACATGCAAGTTCATCAATGATAGGGAGACTACATGCAAGCAGTGTTGTATGGTCTTTCACCAGGTAAATTATATAACTTAAGAGCAAATATTTTAAATGAAAAATACATATATCAAGAAACAGATGCAAATATTCAATTCAAGGACATAGTAGAGGTACCAAATCTAAGGGGTGGTTCTGAAATATAAAGTATGTTATTTTGAATGGAAAGTTCTAAGATTTAACCAGAGACCCAAAAGCATACTGAATTCAAGATGATAACTGGGATAGAGGTAGAGCACAAGGAGGCAGGAACTAGCGCCAAAGCCATACAAATAAGATGTTGGTGTTAGTAAGGAGGCAGAGTCTTAAACTGCTAATTCATGTGGCAATCCAATGACAAGAAAATGCCAGCAGTAGATTTTAAGGTGGGTCGGGATCATGACTTGGGAATCACAGTAATAAGTTCACTAATGGAGGGCCGCTGTTACATTCTTCTTGCTATGGTTATATGGAGCAGGAGGGAGCCACATCATTCAAACCATCTCTGTGCAGGGGCCCTTGCTTATCACGGCTGCCTATCGTGAGACCAGAGCGTACTGCGGTAGCAGTCCTCAGCAGGAAGTCCGTGAATACCGAACAGTGACAGTTATTTCTCCAGATGAAGGAAATATTAAAAATCATTTCTTCTTTCTAGAAGTAACCTTAAAATGAGAGTGCCGAAAGAATGCTCAGGCAGATGAGCTATATTTCTTAAAAATCTGTAAAATCCTCTTCCAGCCTTTCTTTTTTTGTGTGTGTGTGGTTCATCTCTTATTCTTCATGATCTTTTTTTTTTTTTTTTTTTTTTTTAATTTTCAAACTTCTCAGGAGTGAAAATATAGATGGAAATGCTGTGAAACAGTAGAAATTGTTCAAGTTTTAGGACTTGGATTTGTTTTTTTTTTAATTTATTTATTATTATTATACTTTAAGTTGTAGGGTACATGTGCATAACGTGCAGGTTTGTTACATATGTATACTTGTGCCATGTTGGTGTGCTGCACCCATCAACTCGTCATTTACATCAGGTATAACTCCCAGTGCAATCCCTCCCCCCTCGGTGTGTGATGTTCCCCTTCCTGAGTCCAAGTGATCTCATTGTTCAGTTCCCACCTATGAGTGAGAACATGCGGTGTTTGGTTTTCTGTTCTTGTGATAGTTTGCTAAGAATGATGGTTTCCAGCTGCATCCATGTCCCTACAAAGGACGCAAACTCATCCTTTTTTATGGCTGCATAGTATTCCATGGTGTATATGTGCCACATTTTCTTAATCCAATCTGTCACTGATGGACATTTGGGTTGATAGGACTTGGATTTGTTAACATGAAAATAGTAACACAACTTGCTTTTGTTGGGTCATGTGACATTCCATTCATTGGGATATAAATTTGTTTTCCTCCCTTATGAAATGGTAGAAATGTTAGTATTAATTTATTTAAGCAGGTATGCCTTGAAAAAATGGTGCTAGGCTACTGCATCAGTTTGCATAAGAAGGACAAATAATTGGCCAATACAGTATATGCTGTTTCTCTATCCTGTTCCAGACTTATCATAACATGCTGAAATATGAAACAATAAGGAAAAGGGCAGAAGGAAGGGTAGAATATATGGTCTGCATACATCCTAAAACATTTCCTTAAAGTAGTAACTTTGCCTGAGAAGAATATGTTAAAATGCATGCCAACGACACAGAGTATATTTTCCCCTCTTACTCCCTCCTCAAAGGCTGAGATGGCATCATGCAATTCTCACTCTACATTTCTTAGAACTTTTGAACCTGAATGATCCCGATTTCTACTCTGGACTTCAGGTTTATGAGTTAGCAGAAAGACATCCCCTCTAGCAACAGTTCCAAAGGATATAATTACAAATATAGCATAAGACCCTCAGCTTTCAAGACTTTTAACATTGTTGTTGTTTTTAGAAAGTAATTGGTTTTGCTTTTGCTTTTTATCCCCCTCCCAATGCTCAGTGCAATCTATACTGCCTGCAAGCCAGACTTTAAATGAAGCAGATGCTCCAAGTTTAAACTTCGAGCTGATAGTAAAGTTGTTTCCTAGCAACACGAAGTTATGAAAACTTCAAGAGTGCCACTTGCTCAATACAGTTTGTCTCATTTAGTTTCATGCACTCAGTGGGTTATTATAATGTACTGAGTACCAAATCAAAATGAACTTGATCCTACATTAAAAGGAATGAAAAACCACTCCATTGATTTGGAACTAGTGACCTTTTCAAAATTCGGGCATACAAAATAAAACTTTATACGATACTTTAAAAGAAGATTTTTCAAAATGAAATTTGAAAAGGATGTTATAGACTGGTGATAAGCTTAGGCCATAAATCTATCCAAGCAGATACGTTGTTTTAAAACACCTAGACTTTCTGAAGATCAGGCTAACCTGACCTAGGCAGAGGAAATGGTGTGTAATTAAAATGCCTTATAGTAGTGGTTCTCAAATATTTTGGTCTCAGAACCCCTTTGCTTTCTTAAAAAGTGTTAGACTGTCAAAGTACTGCTATTTTATATGAGTTATGTATGTCAACATTTCATTAAAATTAAACTTAGAAATTTTTTGTCTTGTTATTTATTTAAAAATAAACACATGTCTTAAAATAATATATATTTTAGAAACAGTTTTATTTTCCAAAACAAAAATAATTTAGTGAGATGAATGGCAATGTTTTACAGTTTTACAAGTCTCTTTTAATGCCTGGTTGAATAGAAGACAGTATGATTCTTAAATTTTTTTTTCAGCCTTTACTTGGTTGTGATATCACACATCACTTAGCCTCTAGAAAATTCTACTGTGTTATCTTTAGAAAATGAGTGGAAAAAAGGCAATTTTTCCCAGTTCCTCTTTCACTTTCTCTTCTGTAATTAATTTGGGCCACTTTTGAGAACTGTTGGCAGTAAGCATGTTTCTTCAGTGTGTAACAGGATTTAAATGATTTCCTTTCTCATAGTCATTAACATTAGGCAGTATGGTAAAGTGATTTCGTTTCTGACACTTAAAAGTCAGTTTGCCTGAGTTTGATTCTATTTTGACAGCTTGTAACTCTATAACCTTGAGTAAGTCACTCTAAGTCTCACTTGTATCATTTATAAAATGGGCTAATAGCAACACTAGCCCCACAGTGCTATAACAGAAGTAGGTAGGAAATAGACAACACAGCAGATTTTTTTTTTCTCAAAAAAGTAACCACCCAATGATTATTGACTGTATCTCTGATTTTAAGACTGTTCAAGACTATGAATTAAGACTAAAACAAATATCTCAGCAAGACACGCAGATAACCACCACTTTCACTCTACCTCATTCTTAAAAAGAGGAAATATCGTGAACTTGTGATTACCAGAGGCTAATACGCGTTTTTGCATTGAGAGTTGAAGTTTGATTTACTTCTTAATATCAAGGAAGAAGTATCTGACATGATGTTTGAATTCATTTGTATTTGCTTCTTTCCTAACAAAATATCTTTTAATATCATCTGGTAGAGAGAGGAATGAAGATGTGTGACTTTGCTTAAAGAAATAGTGAAAGTGAGTATTAATGCAATTTGAAACTAGCACAGAAATATGCATTTAGTTTTGATAAATGATTTCTGGTTGGTAGATTTATACTTGCTTCAACTTTTATTCTGGTGTATATAGTGGCCAAAAATAAGCAATTATTATGGGCTTGAATCATACACTCACACTGGGTAAATTCCAACCACGTCATCAACTGTATATTCTTTTACAGTCACTGCAGGACTGATCACATTTGCAACATGAATATTATCTTTCATTCCATAATTTCAAAACACTCAGTACTACCTTGGTTCTCACAGCAATTTATAGCCAGATATGTGGTAAACAGTGTTTCCTTTTACCTTGGGAACTAGCTTAAGAGAGTAAATGAACTGAGATTGCATGAGGTCTTGCAAAGAGCCGATGGGGGAGTCCTGAACTCTACAATAAATGCCATTTCCCTCAAAGGAGAATAGATAGATGTTCTTGAAAATCAGATCTTTAAAACAGAGCCTTATATGTTTTTGGACTTTAAACATTGGTAAAATATAAAATGATATTCAAAAATGAGTTTAACAATTTAGCAACAATCATAGTCCATTCATATTAGGCATTTTAAAAATGTGCTACGGCTTGTTATACCAAATCAGTTTTGATAGCCTTTGTTAGATAAATTAGTGGTTAGTGGGAAGTTTGAGAGCTGGGAGATTTAGTGCATTTGGGAATAATATAAAGAAGTCTTAGGATGTCTGAGTACTGTGTTTGAGTGAATGGTTTAATTTTCTGCCCCACTGTGGTGGCTTTTTTATGACATTAAAGTGAAGAAGCAGAAAAACAAAAGATCACTGGGCATCATCTCACTTGTCTTTTTCCTGAGGGAAATGAGTTGAAATAGGGTGCTTTTCTTTAGCAAAGCATATTAGATTTAGCAGGCCTGTGTTCAAATTCTAGTAGCCAGCTTACAGAACAAGTGTTCTAAAATGCATTTCTGAACTTCTCTCAATTTCATATTCCTGTGTAACAGGATGATAAGCATAACTACCCTGTAGTCCAATTTCAAGAATCGAAGGGGTTAACATATATAATACAGTCACCCAGTTCTCAAAAGAAACAATTCCTTCCCACATTCCCTTCCTTGCTTTTATTTTTTTTTTTTCACTTTCTTTACTACAGGTTATATCTTTTGCCTATTCTTGGTGTCTGTCCTTTACTACAGATACCAGTAGCAGTCATATTTCATATACCACTTTCTTTTGCAGTACATTTAAAAAATAAAATGTTGAAGCTGAAACTTGTTGAATTAAGCTATAATTTTATTATTACATGTGTGTGTGTGTGTGCGCGCGCGTTTGTGTGTTTTAAACCCATTGCTCAACTGTTTTGGTTAAGTTAAAGTAAGTACAAAATGTTTTCAAATATCAGCAATAGAATTATTACCATTTGAGGAATAAGGTATTATCCCAAGATGACATATCGAAGACCTCAGATAAGAACACTGAGACATTAGCTTCTTTAAAGTCACAAAGCTAAGTGTCAAAGTAAGATTCAAAATGAATTCGTTTGGTTTCAGTCTGGGCAGTTAACCATGCTTTTGGTTAGATATAAGCATATTTTGCTTTTGCTTGAATAGCTGTCTCCAAAAGATCAGAAAAACTAAAATGCATTTGACATGCTCTTAATTTTACTGTGAGGAATACATGATCAAGAACTGGTCTCAGTTTAATAAAAATCATACAATAAACCACATTTTGGGACATGTACTAATGTCTCATAGGTAAAGTTGTGCTATAGTAAGATTTGAGTTTTCACTCACAGGACTAATCATCCCTGATGTCAGCCCATCCTGGGAAGAACTGCAGAATCAGGGACTCAAATCAGGAACATGAAAGATGTGCCACACACTAAGCCCACGAAGGAGGGTCTTCTCTCTGGGCTTTTCTCTCTGTGATTTCCTTTTTCTGGAGCTTGGCCCGTAACTCTCTAGATGTGGTGGAAACATGCCACAGCCTAATGGAATCAGGCTAAAAGCTCTGAAGAAATGGAACTGAAGGAGGATATTTTCCCATCCCCTTCATAGGACTCGTGACAGGGGTGCCTCATTTACCCATCCTGCAGTTTTCAATTCCTAGTAAGAGAGAGCATGCAAGCGTATAAGGCGGGAACTGGAATGCATGAACCCTGGAACCAGCTGGCTGCTTCAGCGCTGGCAGGATTGAGCTCCACTCACTCAGACCTGCAGCAGTCCACCCCTTGTGGGATGGAGTGCATAGGTGAGCAGGTGCAGGAGTCATGGTGAGTGCTTCTGGGTGCTGGCAGGAGCAAACACTGTGCAGGCCTCACGGCAGCATCTGCGGAGGTGCATGCGATCCCTGAAGCCCCAGAGGGAGAGTGTTACAGTGCTCTTTTAGCTCTTCCATCTGAAGATGGCTTAAGGGTGAACAGCTCAGTGGGCCTTCTGCGTTTTCACATCAGGCGGCTGCCCTCTGCCAGTGAGGGTGAAAGGCCAGTGTGACAGCGTTTTGTGTTTGTACTCATGGCACCCGAACTCTTGTCTGGCATCCAGGAGAAATAAGGTTGCACAAATAAATTAAAAGATGGTAAAGGTGGGGGATTTTATTGCCAATGAAAGTGGCTTTTAGTGGGAAGAGGAGCTGAAGGAGGGATAGGATGGAAGGTAATCTGCCCCTGAAGTTCAGCCATCTCCAGCTGGATTCTTCTCCAAAGTTAGCCATCAAGCTGTTCCTCTAAGGTCAAGCTGGTTCTCTTTGATGTCGAGCCACAGTCTCTGATGTCCAGTCCCTTCTCCTCTTTGCTTGCTGAGTCTGGAGTCTTTATGGGCACAGGATGGGGGCTGGTGGGGCAGGCCACAGGTGATTTTTGAAAAGGCAACATTCAAGTGGGAAAACAAGGATGTAAATTCTCACTTTGGGCCACAATCTCAGGCTTTTCAGCTTTAGGGTGGGGCTTCACCAGGGACCCACACCTGTCTGCCTAGAATTTCTCTGCCTCCTCTCCCCATCAAAAGCTGGAGTTATCAGGCAAGCATACTTCAGAAAACTTCACAAAGATATGTTATATATAGTTTGTGAGTTTTGAGAGCAGCTTTGGAGATAAAAATGAGGCAGAAGTTATTCTCTGTGTTGTAATATCCTTCCTTTATACAAAGTAAGCATCCTCAATTCTCAGTTAATCATAGCCCACACCTTAACACATTGTGAGTACAAGCAATATTAGCAGGAAATTTAAACTGAGAGTCTACACATTCAAGGAATCTATAAAATATAAGTACATAAGCGAGTTAGGAGGATGAATAGAATACAAATATTATTATCAAGAGACAAGAAAGATTTCCACTTTGGGCCATGATGCACTAAGAAAGACTGGATTTATATTTCCAACTCAGATAACTAGAAAACTGAACAAAATATTACAGAATACAGCTTTGAGGCATTAAGCCATGCAGGATTATGATACCTGAGAGAATGATAATATTCCCGAGAAACTACCTAGGGAAAAGATTTTCAACCTTGTACACTGTTGACATTTTGGGCTGGATAATTCTTTGTTGTAGGGAGCTCACCTGTACATTGTGGAAGGTTTAGCAGCATCCTTGGCTTTGGTGCTAATGTAGTAGCACTACCCTAGTTGTAACAACCTAAATTGTTATCAGACATTGCAAATGTCTACTATGGAACAAAATCATTTCAGTTTGAAAACCATTGGCCTAGAAGTAGTTCCTGTGCTGCGGCATAAAGAAGGAAAATCCAAGCAGAACCAAGCCACCATGCAGATTTAGGAAGACGGAGATTAAAGGTTAAAGAGGTCTGAGTAGCTAGAATTTATAAAACAGACTACCAGTGAAAGGGGAGCTAAGAGAGAGAGAAAGAAAGAGCAAGCTCTAGAATCTACCTAGGGACCTCCTGAATCTAATCTGCACCTATGTGAGAGGAAATGACATGAGCAGGGAAAGAACTACTGGAACTAAGAAAGTGCAACAATTCACAGAGCCTACACACAACGGGGAATAGCAATTATTCCCATTAGCCAGAGCTGAAGACTTTAAAGACATGGAGAAATCTCAGAAAGGTGACCCCTTAGTAGAAGGTCTAAATTAGCCCTCAATTAAAAGTTGGTCAAGATACACTCCAAAAAACTTAAAAGCAAGCATTTAACTGTTTCCAAGAACTTAATTATGCACCAGAACAAGTTACATCACAATATAAAGGAATACATCAAAATCCAACATTCAACATCATATTCACAATGTTAGGTATCTAATCACTAAAGCTGGAAAATCTGCCTCATAATCACGAGAAAATATAATCAAGAGTGACATTCATAAATAAGAGAGATGACAGAATTGGCAATGAAGGACATTTATAAATATGAAAACAATTATAAATATGTGCCTTATGGTTATATGTGCCCAATTAAAAAAATATGTGACAATGATAGAGAAATAAGAAATATAAAGCATTACCAAATAAAAATCTGTAAAGAAAAAAAACATACTAAAATAAAAAGTGCACTGTAGAGAATTAACAGCAGATTAGACATTGCAGAAGAAGAGATCGGTAAAAATGAAGTCATAGGAAGGAAATGAGAACAGAGATCTAAAAACAAACAAAAAAAAGAAGACAGGAAAATAAAAAGAGCCACAGTGATAATCATATTCTAACAAGTGTAATTAGATACAGAAGGAGAAAGGCAGAAGGCTAAGGATGGGAGTGGAAGGAAAGTGTAGTATCTGGAATAAGAATAGAGAATTTTAAAATACGGTGAAGACTATAAATCAACACATCCAAGAAGTTAAACCCCAATCAGAATAAACACACAAAAAACAGTACTATGGCATATCAAAATCAAATTGGTAAAACCAGTAATGCAGAGAAAAATCTTAAAAGCTGCTAGAGAGGGAAGAAAAAATGACCTATTATGTGCAAAGGAGCAAACATAAAAGTGAAAAAACATTGTTGGCAAAATGTATGCAAGCAAGAAGAAAATATAGTAATATCTTTAAAGTACTGTGAGGAAAAAAAATCCAAAACTGTCAGTCTGACTGTTCTCTACTTGGCAAAATATTTTTCAAAAATGTAGTGAAAGAAAAATTATTTAGACAAATAACAATTGAGATATTTCATCACTCACAGATTAGAACTACAAAAAATATTAAAGGATGTTCTTCAGGCAGAGAAAAAATAAGATAGAAATTTAAATTTAGAAAGATGAATAGCAAATGCCATTAAATTATAATCCTAAAGAAAATGTAAAAGTTTTTTATTCTCATATTTAAATCTCTTTGAAAACAACTATGTGAACAAAAATAATACAAATGTGTATATTATATAGAAATAAAAATAATAACATCAGTAGCACATGAGGAGAGAAACAGATGTAAAATCTTGTTATCTTCTTTCAAGATATATAGGAAGTAGCATTATATTTGAAAATAAACTGTGATAAGTTAAAGATGTATATTGTGAACCCTGGAGGATCTACTGAAAATTTAAAGTAAGAGATGAAGAAGAAGCCAGTATTGAAGAGAAAGTGGAATTATAAAACGTTTTCATTTAACTCAAAAGAAGACAGGAAAAAAGGAATGGAGAAAAATGGAACAAATAGAAAACAAACTACAAGATGGCAGATTCAAAGCCAACCATTTTGATAGTTATATTCAATCTAATTGGAATAATCTAAAAGTGCAATCTGTTGACAGAGATCAAGCTGACTAAAAAGACCTAACTATATGTGTTACATAAGAAATGAATTTTAAATATTAATATACCAGTAGGCTAAAAGTAGAAGATTTTAAAAGACATTGTGAAAACGCTAAGCAAAGGAGGCTGAATTGAATAAAATAATATCAGACACAGTAGGTTTCAAGCTAGGAATATCACCGGGGAAAAGAAAAACATTTTATAATGGTAGAGAGGTCAGTTCAACAGGAGAATATGCTTGAGGCCAGGAGTTTGAGACCAGCCTTGGCAGCATAGTGACACCTCTACTTGAGAGGCTGAAGTGAGAGGATGGCTTGAGCCTGACATGTCGAGGCTACAGTGAGCTCTGATTGTACTACTGCACTTCAGCCTGGGTGACAGAGCAAGACGTTGTCTCAAAAAAAAAAAAAAAAAAAAAGGGATATAAGGATATAACAATCCTAAGTGTACAAGCACCTAATTAAAACGCTTCAAAATGCATGGGGAAAAATACAATTGAAATGCAAAATTTACAAATATACAAATATGATTCAAGTAGTTAAAGCTTTTTTTTAGTTGACTAAATGAGTAGTCAAAAGAATAGAAAACATTTATCAACCTAATTTTCTCATGAACCCCCAAAAATTAACAAAATAATAGGAAATTAAATCTAGAAATATAAAAACAGTATAAAACAACATGAATGAGTATAGTTACTATTTGAAAATCAATGTATTTCATATTAACAGACAAAAAAAATAAAACATATGATTACCCCAAAACATTCAGAATGCAGGAGAAACATTTTGCAAAACTAAAAAAACAAAAAACAAACAAGAAAACCTAACAACAACTAAAACCTTTCAGCAAACTAGAACTGGAGATAACTCAATATAATAAAGTATATAGTTGAAAAAAAAAACTACATCACACTCAGTGACAAAAGGTTGTAGTTAATTCTCAAGTTTAAGGAAGGATATTGCTCTCATTACTTATATTCATTGTTTTAATGCAGTCCTAGACAGTTTAATAAGGGGGGAGAAAAAAAGCAAAGGAAGGAAGAAAGAAAGAATGTAAAAGGATAATTACCAGTAGAAATGGCAGAGTAGGGACTCCAAAAATCTGCCCCTCTGTAAAATCAATAAAAATTTTGGCAAAAATTGCCAATATCAACTTTTTCAGAACTTTGAAAATTAAAGCATGCAACAATCTGAGGAGTATTTATTCAAGAAAAATGACTATCTCAGTAAGAGTTAGGAACTTCGTGGTGTTTAAACTCATTGTAGTCACATTCCCCTCTCCCAGGTATGTGGTAACCCTGAAAGCCCAAAACTCACTATCACAGTATTCATGAAGAATCGTAGCTTACCAGCTACTCACTGGTAGACACAGAATGGAGTTGGAACTCATGTAAAACCTTATTCACAGAAAATTGACATTATCTGGACCCCTCTGCAGTTACCTGAAAACCTTCTCTCACAGGCCTTGTATTAATTTGACCTTAATCAGAACTGACTTGATTTGAATCATTGAGAAAATAATTTTTATGGACATTAGTTAACTTTAAAAAGTTTAATAATATGGCAGCTTACAAGAGGTACTGATAACAGTTGGAGCAAACAAGAAGCTGACCAAAGCTGGGGAATGAAATGTCCAAAGAAAACTTTGAAAAGCCTTGACATGTTACTGAGAAGCCAGAAGGCCAAGCATCTACAGGGTTGTGTGAATGACTGGGAAAGACCTGAAAGAGCCCAGAGTCCTTCCTTCTAATTGATGTTGCGATTCTGTAAAATCAGGAAAGGAAGATTAAGGCACAGTTTTAATCTGCCTGTTGAAACTTGAAAATCATGAGGATAAAAAGAATTTTAGCAGTATACCATGTTATGGATCAGAATACTTATTATATATTTTGTATGTCAATTTTGCTCTAAGTGATCTATAAATCCAACACAACTCCAGTCAACACTCTAGCCATCTTTGCTGATAAAACGAATAACCTGACTTAAAAATGTATAGGCAAAGGATTTACAATACATGGCACAATTTTATGTTTCATAATCTTTGCTATTTTCAGACTCCCTTTATTTATTGCCACATAAACTTTAAGGTTATGTTAAACAATTAAAAAAATTGACCCTGATTAGCAGTCTCACATAAAATCCCATTTAAATTTATATATTAATTTTAAGAATACTTTGTTTCCTAATCAAAAACATTTATTCAGGTCTTGTTTTAAGTACATCTAATGATTTCTGTTAATTCATAAAGGTCATTCACTTTTTAAATTAAGTTTACTTATATGTATTGCCTAATTTTCCCCTTATTAAAATGAAATGTTTTTGTATTTCCAGTTGTACCTATAGTGATGTGTTTAGAAGAAACCAAGTTTCCTATGTTAATGTTTCTTAGAATGAATGTAATAATATTGCTAGGTGTTTATTTGGTGTTAGTAATCTATAATTTGCATACTATTGGAAAGGGAGAAAATCTTTAGTTTCAGTATTGGGAATGACTTAATGAAATTGCTGAAAATATTGTCCATGTCTTGTGATTTAAATGACTACCATCCCCAAGCTTGCTTAAACGTAATTAAAATGATACTAGGGTATATCTTCCAGTAGTCTACTTTAAGGGATAAGGAGCCTCTTAGGAAATGACTCAGCCTAAAAGAAGAGAGAATGCTGGCACAGAAGCTTTTGTTTGTCATTTGTTTTAACAACAAAATGGAATAAAAATGAGTTCAGCCTGTGTAGATTTTATTCAGCTTATCCAAAAGTTCAACCACCAAAAAACTCCACCCTCATCTCTCCACTGAGTTCTATGATGAAAGGAGAGAACAATAACAAAATATTTATAAATGTTACTTAAAATATTGTAGTCTATTTTCCATGAGACAATGAAGCAGCAATAATTTCAACAATTTTGTAAATATAGAAAATTTTTCTAGTGCTGTTGAATGTAATGAGAAACAGTGATCTTGGTGTTGATGCTAGCAACCTTGATGTCAGAGGGCTTCTCTTCGTAATAACAGTCCAGCTCTTCTTCTTCCATCTCACACTGACATTATCACTACTTTCACCAGCAATGCATTATTGTTATCAGATATTCATTGCAGAACTGAATCAGCTAATGAAAATCAGTTGATTATTTTCAATTATTGCTGCTTTCCTTTTTACTTTAAAATCTATTGATAGTAAACAATTTTACTTCAGAAAACATTTTGAAAAATACTTATAATGACTTATGTGAATACAGTCATGATTTTCCTCTTGTAATTCTTTTATTTTCCTGGTGAATTCCTCATCCATTTATACATTTATTATGAAATTTTGGGGGAACCTAATAATTGAATTGGGACTTTCTCATTTATTTTGATTCCTTACTGTTAAGAAGGCAACAGCTATGAATAAATGACTTCTCTTTTTTTTTTTTTTTTTTGAGACAGAGTCTTACCCTGTCACCCAGGCTGGAGTGCAATGGTGCGATCTCGGCTCACTGTAACCTCTGCCTCCTGGGTTCAAGCAATTCTCCTGCCTCAGCCTCCCAAGTATCTGGGATTACAGGCACGCGTCTCCATGCCCAGCTAATTTTTGTATTGTTAGTAGAGACGGAGTTTCACCATGTTGGCCAGGCTGGTCTTGAACTCCTGACCTCGTGATCCACCCACCTCGGCCTCCCAAAGTGCTGGGATTACAGGCGTGATGCACTGTGCCCGGCCCAATAAATGGCTTCTCATACTAATGTTTAATTTATAATTTATTTTCAATTTCTTGGTAACATGCAACTCAACTTTCAGTTCCTTATAAAAGCAAAAGTTTACTTGTTAGTTGTATTCCATGTCAACCAAAGTTTTGTTGGAGATTGTGCTTATTAGAGTCACTCAAGAGACCCAGTGACCTCATCTTGACACCTACCTCCATGATCAACCACAGTAAGTGGTTAAGAGAATGTGTTCTCACACTGGCTCTTAGAACTTTGGCCTGAAAGTGACACATATTTCTACTGCTTACATTTTGTTAGCCAACTGTCTCACAAGCACATGTAACTTCAAGTGTTGAGAAGGCACAATATTACTATACCTAGAAGAACTGTAATGTTTGTGGACAGCCTGAATGGCTACTATGTCTGGCATATTCAACTATTCTCCAAAAAGTAAGTAAAAAAATAATTTTTCAACTATAAAAACATATATAAAACCGTTCATTAAAAGTACAAGTGCTCACTTCGTGCCTATTTACACAGTTTTTACAAATATTCTAATTTGGGTGCTAATTGTCAAATCAAATGTAAAACAAAGAAAAAATACCAAAAGTGAGATAAATGCCTAAGGAAACAATATAACAGAAGCAGAAATAACTAGATGAATAAAAAAAGAAATCCAACATAGCTAGTATAAATTAGCAGATAAAAAATTATTCATAATTCATTAGCCTCTGAGTACATCATTTGTTTATATCACGTAGAGCAATGTGGACCTGACTCATCAAGAAGTGATTAATTGATGAGTTTAGGAACTGAAATGGTCTTGCTATTTCTCCAGCCAAAATCTTATCTTGAATTTAGTTCCCATAATCTCCATGTGTCATGGGAGAGAACCAGTGGGAGGTGACAGAATCATGCGGACAGTTACCCCCATGCAGCTGCTCTCATGATAGTGACTGAGTTCTCACAAGATCATATGGTTTTATAATGGGCTTTCCCCCTTTTTCTTGGGAGTTCTCCTTCCTGCTGCCATGTGAAGGGCATCTTTGCTTCCCCTTCTGCCATGATTGTAAGTTTCCTGAGGCCTCCCCAGTAATGCTGAATGGTGAGTCAATTAGACCTCTTTTCTTTATACATTGCCCAGTCTCAGGTATGTCTCTATTAGCAACATGGGAGTGCACTAATTCAGTAAACTGGTACTGTAGAGGGTGGAGTGCTGCTGTAAAGACCCCCAAAAATGTGGAAGTGACTTTGGAACTGGGTAACAGGGAGAGGCTGGAAAAGTTTGGAGGGCTCAGAAGAAGACAGGAAAATGTGGGAAAAATTGGAACTTCCTAGAGACTTATAGAACAGGAAAATGTAGAAAAGTTTGGAACTTTCTGGAGACTTGTTGAATGGCTTTGAGCAAAATGATGATAGTGATATGAACAATAAAGTTCGGGCTGAGGTGGTTTCAGATGGAGATGAGGAACTTTTTGGGAACAGGAGTAAAGGCTACTCTTGCTATGCAAAGGGACTGAGGGCATTTTGTCCCTGCTGTAGAGATCTATGGAACTTTGAAGTTGAGAAAGATTATTTAGGCTATCTGGTGGAAGAAATTTCTAAGAGGCAAAGTGTTCAAGAGGAAGCAGAGCATAAAAGTCTGCTGCAGTGGTGGGGTTCTCATGGAAAACCTCTGATAGGGCAGTATGGAGGGGAAATGTGGGGTCAGAGCCCCCACACAGAATCCCCACTGGGGCTCTGCCTAGTGGAGCCATGAGAAGAGGGGCACCATCCTCCATACCCCAGAATGGTAAATCCACTGGCTGCTTGTCCTGTGTGCCTGAAAAAGCCACAGACACTCAGCAACAGCCCTTGAAAACAGCTGAGAGGGGGACTGTAGTACCCTGAAAAACCACAAGGGAAGAGCTGCCTAAGGCCATGGGAACACACCTTTTCCATCAGCATGTCCTGGATGTGAGACATGGAGTCAAAGAAGGTCATTTGGAACTTTAAGGTTTAATGACTGCCCCATTGCATATCAGACTTGCATGAGGCCTGTAGCCGCTTTGTTTTGACCCTATTGCATATCACTCTTGCAGGGGCCTATAGTCCCTTTGTTTTGACCAATTCCTCCCATTTGGAATGAGTGTATTTACCCAATGCCTGTACCTCCATTTATCCAGGAAGTAACTTGCTTTTGATTTTACAGGCTCATAGGCAGAAGGGACTTGCCTTGTCCCAGATGAGACTTTGGATTTGCAATTTTGAGTTAATGCTGGAATGAGTTAAGAATTCAGGGGACTGTTGGAAGGACATGATTGTGTTTTGAAATGTGAGGACATGATGTTTGGGAGGGGCAAGGGGCAGAACAATATGATTTGGCTGTATCCTCACCCATAACTCATCTTGAATTGTGGCTCCCACAATCCCACATGTCATGGCAGGGACATGGTGGGAGGTAATTGAATTATTGAGGGAGTTCCCCTCATGCTGCTGTTCTTATGATAGTGACTGGAGTTCTCACGAGGTCTGATGGTTTTATAAGGGGCTTTTCCCCTTTGCTTGGCACTTCTTTTGGCTGCTGCCATGCGAAGAAGGATGTTTTTGCTCCACCTTCCACCATGATTGTAAATTTCTTGAGGCCTCCAACCATGCTGAACTTTGAATCAATTACATCTCTTTCTTTTATAAATTACCCAGGCTCGGGTGTGCTTTATTAGCAGCATGAGAATGGAATACAGGAATACAGAAATACACTTTCTTTTGGAAAAACTGCTGAATGATAACATTTAGTTTCGAAATTTCTGCTATTTTTCTGCCCTTGCACCACTCCCCAACTACGTACATATATATATCTGATATATAATAATTGTCTGAGATTTCTTTACTAGATATAGTACAATATATTTATCTGAGATTTCTTTACTAAAAGAATTCACTTCTAATAAGTTTGTTTGGTGATGTAATGGCTAAGAACCAAGTAGTATCATTGAATAATCCATTAATAGTATAGTCATTAGTCATTATAAATAAGTCCTTCTTAGACACATTGACTCCTACAAATTTCCATGAAGAAAATGAACATTAATAAATATGCCTGGCGGGCTCCTGATAAGTTTTCTTTAGAATATGTTTTACATAATCATAAAAGAGATGAAAACAAATTTTCATTTCTTTCAGTGTATTTTAAAGATTTCATATACATACATTAACCACATCACAAAAAAGGAACTTAAAATGCTATCTTTTAATTTAAAATGTATTTTTACATGACTAAAGAAAGACAAAAGAAGGAAACACTTTTGATTTGGCATTTTAAGTATGTCAACGAGAATGCTGCCTTCATAGAAGGTAAAAGAAAAGGAGTAACAGCGCAGAGACTTGTGCACCACTCCTCCTGTTCTGCCTTGCAGAGAGACCACTCAGCCTTCAGCAACTGAAGAATCACTTCGCTGTTAAATTGATTCACAAAGAATCTCAAAGTTGTAAGATATATTTAGCTTCATGAAAAGGCTGTGTTGAATTCCTTGTGGTTTCATCATGTATTGATAACAGGAAATCACCAGGGAGTATATTTAGGAAAGATGTCCTCCGGTTTGCACAAAGAGACTTTAGCAAACAAAACAGAAACATATGGACAGCATCCTCAGTGCCAAGTGTCATAGGAATTTTGCAGATCATCACTTTGTCACACACACACACAGACACACACACGTATAGACACAAGTAATTCTCTTAGCATGAGACTTTATTAAATGCTGGTAACTGTCTTGGTAGAAGAGAAACAAGAATCATAGTTACTGTAAATTTGTAGAAGCATGACAAAGAAGCAAGGGAATAGTCAAATTGATGCATTCTTCATAATGATTTCTTTTGTCCTTTCCACCATTAGTCATTACTTTGATTATCCACATTATCTAGAGATACACACGCACATATTTTCTGAGGTATGAGAGAGAATTACATTGTTTCTGATTTATATAGGTCAGGCTAAGAAAAACTTTGCGTGATCAAAACTAACATTTCAGAGTAGACACACAACAGCAAATAAAGTATTTGTATGCATGGTCTGTGTAGAATCTTCAAGGTGTGACAAGATTTTCCAATTTCATAGCAACATCCTAGAAAATTCTACATAAGAGAACTTCATAATTCTTTTCAGGGGAATGATAAAGGATGGGCAAAAAATAAAACTTTTTAAGAAATTTTTAAAAAACATAATTTGGTTCATAAAATACCCACTTCATCTCCCAACACTGGACTGAAGAGAGTGGCTGGTAAAATTAAAACTCCAAATCATTAACACCTAAAAGCAAACTTCAAATGGATCTTGCTGAATGATATGTTAGCATGTGGTGTTCCTCCCAAATGCTCAAACATGATTCACTAACTATGCCCAAGTCAGAGTATTTTGAAATGC
The DNA here is from genome assembly GCF_003255815.1 of Theropithecus gelada. NCBI lineage: Eukaryota > Metazoa > Chordata > Mammalia > Primates > Cercopithecidae > Theropithecus > Theropithecus gelada. The sequence goes on along the minus strand of NC_037681.1, from coordinate 73,028,826 downwards.
CCATAGAGGATGCAATGGATTCAGAATTACTAGGTAGTTCTCAGGCTGTGTATCTATAAAATGAGGTGAAAATCAAATGTGAACTATCATAGCTTTGATGTGACTCAGTAACTATAGTTTTATCCAACTTCAGATTGCAGGGAAAGGTGGCAGAGGATTTGGGCATTAAATCAAGAGTATGAACACTCATAAAGAACATAGTGGAGTCTAATTTTTAAATAAAACAATGGTGGTATTAACTGATGACTCTTAAAAATATGAGAGAAAATATTATACATGTGAATACAATGAGCTTACTCAGGGTTAAGAAGGTTTGAATGTAGTTATAGAAAATCAGGCAGGAAGTTCATTTTGGATTAGGGAATACAAGACGTGTTTCAATCGTTTCTATATGTTTTGAGACTGAGCATACAAGTTAAAATCCTCAAACCTACTAAACAGCCTAGTCTCTATAATTTGACTATCTGAATACAACCACTTGCAGGGAAAAAAAATCATTTACTGAGTGAAGAATGAGGCTTCAACATAAATACTGTATCAACAACTGCTTAGGTGACATTGATGCTTAATCAGGTTATAGGTAGGATAAAAGCTTATGCTGAGAGAAAAAAAAAAAAAAAAAAGCAGGGTTTCTCTTCCATTTCTGGTATAGTCTTTTATTCTTCTGAAATAGTCCTTAGTAATGCCATCCCTGAAAATAGTCTGAAATTCAGGCATTAAGAGCTGAACGTGATGTTTAATGCCTGCTCATCCCAATCTTTCTAGCCAATTTATTGTCTGTCTGGCTGCATGAATATTGGTTCCCAAAATAATGTATTCATATGAGGTAAATTTTGAATCTCCAGTGATACCTAGGAAAATTATTTTCTCTATATATCGTTGACATTTTATTAAAATGTAAAGAATAGCTTCATACACAAATTCATATGTAGCACCACAGGGTAAACAATACACAATATCACATATACTTTAATAATATTGCATATTATTGTAACAATACCCAATATCACATATACTTCAGAATTGCAGGGAAGTTTCCAATTAGCTATAAAGAAGTTTGCTTTTGTATTTTTCTTGGTATTGTTCTGATTACTTAGAATTTTTAAAAAGAGAGAAATAATAGACATCTAGAATATATATATATATATATATTTTTTTGCAACTCGTGAACACATATAAGGAAGAAGGTCATTATATAGGGTCATAATAGAGAATGATGGAAAGGCATCCAGGTGGTTCAGCCAGATGAGGCAAGAGGGGTCATGATTTCTCCTGAGACCTTGAGTCAGTAGAGAGAGGTCTGTAGTACAAGACAGGAACAACTTTGGTGATGTTTTCAAAAGTTTCATTTCTCATGTTAGGGAGATGCTTCCCATCCTTCTCACTGAATCTTCTGGTTTCTGTTAGAACAGCAAATCAGTCTAATTTTGGGACTCAGCTTTAGGAATCCTATTCCAATACCAGATTTATTTAGTAATAAAGTCAATATTTGTTTCTCCATCTGCCTGCTCCCTTGTTTCTCTCCTGCTTCCAAACTTGGAAAGGGAAACACACAAAAAGATTCACACTGCAAAATAGAATTTTACTAAAAATGTACTTTTTTTCTGAAAGTGTAAACAGAAAGCAAGTATACAAGGTGGCAGCAAACACTTTGAAAAACAATAAACCTGTGCACAAATATGTGGCTTTCTTTACTCTCTCAAAAATATTCTTGCATAATCTGTTTACTGCTCAGTACTCAGCTTGATGCTTTAGTGAGTACAAATTCATACTAGTTGTTATTCCCTGAAGAGAAACCTCAACTTACTTCTCCATGACAGTTCCTTTTTTTATTTTTGTGTTTAGCACAGCCATTCTCCCAGCATCTAACCCATCTTTCATAACTTATATTAAATATCCTAATATTAGGCCGGGTGCGGTGGTTCACGCCTGTAATCCCAGCACTTTGGGAAGCTGAGGTGGGTGGATCACAAGATCAGGAGTTCAAGACCAGCCTGGCCAACATGGTGAAGCCCTGTCTCTACTAAAGATACAAAAATTCGCTGGGCATGGTGGTGAGTGCCTATAATCCCAGCTACTCAGGAGACTGAGGCAGGATAATTGCTTGAACCCAGGAGGCAGAGGTTGCAGTGAGCCGAGATAGTGCCGCTGCACTTCAGCCTGGGCCACAGAGGAAGACACCATCTCAAAAAAAAAAAAAACAAAAAAAAACCCCTAGTATTTGTAAGTACTTTTCTTATCCTCACCCTTCAGCTGAAAATGCATTTTTTTTTCCGTAAAAATCTCATAGAACTTTGTTACTTTTCTCCTATTCAATTTTTATATTGTTTTTATTTGCTTAAAAATATTTTTCTTGTAAAAATATTAATGTCTTGAGGGAATAAACTGAACCCTATTTGGCTTTAAAATGTGGCTGGGTGCAGTAGCTCATGCCTGTAATCCCAGCAGTTTGGGAAGCCAAGGCAAGAAGATCAGTTGAGGCCAGAAGTTTGAAACTAGTCTGAGCAACACAGCAAGACCCAGTCTCTACAGTAAATAAAAACTAAAAAAAAATTAGCTGTACGTAGTAGCATGCGCCTGTGGTCCCAGCTCTTTGGGAGGCTGAGGCGAGGGGATTGCTTGAGCCAAGGAATTCAAGGCTGGAATGAACTGTGGAGATTTGCTGATGATGAGGACACAGATAAGGTTATTTTGGGGCCCAGAAACTGGGAAAGAGACACTCTCACTATTTCTGTATGGACCAAAGAGTATCACCTGAGTCAGTGAGTGATGATGGTATCACAGCAATATGTGAAAAGTCAACATTTTTTAAACTTTGGGAAGAAATCAGTAAAGAACTTTAAGGGAGTATAATGCTCTTCTAGAGGCAGCTGTGAGTAGTAAGGTGGGTGCTCAGAACAGGACAGGGAAGAGCCGCAGCATCCCGCTGGAGCAGCCTTGTTTTGTGTAGGCACAAGGGTGGCACTCAATGAGTCATTCTGCTTATTCCAGTGCAAGAAAGGGAAAAGGAAGAAGAAACACCTTGAAATGCTACTCCACAGCATTATAGTTTTCAATTTAATTTCTGTATTTGATTTCCATAACATACTAGAAGTCACTTTACAACACCTTGAGTAGAGCAGGGTTTCTCAGCTTGTAGTCTGTGTGTGACCATGCACTGTGATTTACCACGATTTGCCTTATAAATGTTAATGCCTCTCCTTTGACTTTCAAAAATGACTCAGCTCAAACAATAAGTTGTGTGGTCACTGCTCCATGAACCATCGATATCGTATTCTAGATGAACTAAATCAGAATACATGTGGCTGGTGCTAAGGGCCTGGGACCTGCATTCAACAGAACTGTGCAGTCAATCTCTATGTAAAGAAAGAATTGTTTAGCTCTAGACTGTCTAAATTCAAAGCCCGTATGAATTGTATTACAAAACATTAACTTTTTGAAAGATATCTATATTTGTGTTGGTACTGAATTTCAAAATCTATAAGTTGATGTTTTTACCTTGTTTACATTTATATTTTCAAATAGTAATCTAAAGCCTCATATATAAGATTTGCCATGTTTTGGATTACAGGCTAGATGTCCTCCTATATGGGCAAATAAATCATTTTAAACAGTTTGGGCGTATAAATTTTTCTGTAATAACTCATAATGCATGTGTATAAAAAAGACCAAGTTATGACTATATAAACATGTGAATACTATTATGAAATTTGATTTCATTTTAATTGTATAAAAAGAAAAAAAAACAGAAGAATAGGGGTGAGATGTTGATCTTTTGTTCCTACATTAGTTGTATTATATCTCCAGTGAAATGAAATTCCTTTGGACTTTTAATTTCCTAAAATAGGATTCTGAAACAAATAAAAGCAAAATATTTTATCCAGCAGGTGTAACTTGTAAAATTAAAACCTAGTGCAGTCTGTAAATTTAAAAAATATTCATCAAGAAAAGGCAAACATTCTCTCTTCAGAATAATTTTGAAGATGGTCCTGGCCTTCCATCATTTAACTTTCTAGTGCTTTGCTAGCATATGCTTTCTGGTTTTGTTTCCTCTTTCCTCTCCCTTTTCTTGACATTATCCAAAATTTACAGGGCTTCAGATTTTTCAGTATCCAAGTTGGGCTAATTATCATGGTTCAGCATATGGTGTGTTCCAAAAGGTATGTAACTGAAGCTGTGTTAATATTTTTTCAGACTACACAGGCCAACAGAGCAGGATTTCCTTCTGTTTTTCTATTGTGAGGTTTTATCTTAGGGGTGCTGGGTGGGAGGTATGGGACCAGCAGCAGATGAAAATTCTTTCCTTTCCTATGGGGTACAAATAGGGAATTCGTGGCTCTAAAGAGTGCAGATGGCAAGGGCTATTGAATTTGCCCAGAGAGAGGCTTCACCAGCTGTCTTGTAGTAGGAGGCACTTGGAAAACCTGCCTGACTGGCTAACGCTACTAGATCTGCAGGGAAACTGCTCATGTGAAATGCACTGGTCCTGTTACATGAGGTTAGAATGGGAATGCCTCTTCCCCAAGTATATCTAGAAAAACCTAGAAAAGAGATGAAGTCTGTCCCTAATGACTTAGCAAAAGATTCACAGGTCCACTAAATGAATAATTAATTAATTCCAAAGAAAAACCAACAGACAAATATAACCATAGCTGTAGCCTCCATTTTATGCCACAAGACATGACACTGAATAGCTTCATCTCTATACCTGCTGATGAAATACATAACCAAGAGTAGGTTTAAATATTACACAATCCTTCTAAGAAGCTTCAGCCATGTGAAGCATAAAGATCAAGGTGAACAACTGGGACAGGTCGCACCTATGGAGCTTAAACAATCAAAGTGAAAAACAAAAATTTTAACAATAACAAAAAAATGCAAGGTCAAAATGTTGCAATAAGAGCACAAAAATTGATTTATAGATCTAAATATATGACTTTCAAATATAAACATTTAACAAACGAGGATAGAAAAGAAAACACTGCTGAGGACAAATTAAAATTCTAGCATATCACACGGAGAAAACACCTTATAGCAGAGATCTGAAAAAAGAAAATAATTTCACAAATGAAAAATTATGGATAAATCAAGGAAACCAGTAATATAAATAATAAAAATTCCAGGCAGAAAGAAGGGAAAGATAGAGCAAAGTAAATTATTAAAATTTTAGTGTTTATTATTATAGATAATATATTTTTAACTTAAAAAGTAATTTGAGGTTCAAACTTCAGTGTCAAAAGGGTTTACTGTATCTAAACAGTACTGAAAGTTGCTGAATCTAAATAGCACTGAAACTAAACAGTACTGGTCTCTATATCCTAGAGAAACTTTCGGGCCCCAAGAATAAAGAAAAAAATTATATAAGATTACTTAGAGAAAGAACACATAATTTGCAAAGAAGCAAGAATCCAGAAAAAAATTGAATTTCTCATGTGCAGCAATGCAAGCTAGAAAATGATAAAATAATAAATAAAGACTGTTTAAAGAAAATAGATGAATTTTAAAATACTCTGTACAGGTTTAAAACACTCTGTACAGGTTTAAAACGTGTCATTCTTTGTTGAGGGGAAACCATAGAAGACAAGGATGCACTGTAAATGTACTCTAAGAAAAGGTACACAAATTCATACCATAAGATATATTCTAATTAGTAGTCAGTAGTAAATATGCTCAATTTTCATTTGATTATACATAGTGAAATAGAAATGTATTATGAAAATATGACTTGGAAATTTTTATTTCTTTATAAGTTTGTTTGAAACAGGTGAAACATTTTATAACTAGAACCAAATAACTCTAAACTGTATCAACTACACTCAGGGTTTGGAGTGGATGTACAGTTTTCTTAAGTTCTCATCTTGTAGGGAACTGGGTCTGGAAGTATAATGCCTTGCCTTGGAGTGAGAGTGGTATACAGTCATAATTTAATGTTGGTGCATTAATACAGAAATATAATTTAATTATAACTTTGGGTAAAAGGAGAAAATCATCAGTAGACTGAATAGACAGCTAAATTAACAATAATTTGTAAGAAAACAAACATAATCATGATAGAGCCAAAAAAAAATGAAAAAACTGACAAATAAGAAGCAATAAATCTAAGTGATAAAGCCTCAATTTTAACCATAAATTAAAAGGAACAAATGTAGGTGTATGTCTTTTCACTAATTATTAGTTGCCTTAAATTTTACATCCTAAGAATGTCAGGATTGATTTAGAAGTAGGCTGTGACTAGACTAGCTGTACTCAAACTCCACATAAGCCAGGTAATTCGGCAGAAAATGTAGTGCAAAAAATGTGTAATGTTACCACGTTGCAGCAAAAGTATCTTCTAATCATATGAATCCTTAAATCCTTAAATAAGCCTACCCCACTACCTCAGATAAAAGGCTGTAAGCACATGCTTCTGTGTGCCTCTAATTCCTTGAATCCCAGTTTCATGCAATCAGCATAGACACTGAGCTTTGGCCGTGACTTTGAGAGCAATAAAGGATGTACCAGGAAGATAATCCCATGTGCACCTCTGTCCAGGAATATTCTCATGTGTGCATAATATTATGTTGTATTCTTGCTGGTTTGCAGGTAAACTTGGTCATATCCAATATTTTATTACTATTAATTTAAAACCAACCTTTGTGGCTTGGCCTACATAGAATTGCATTTCTATCCCCTTCTTGTATACACAAATAATATTGTTGTCAAATCATAAGAAATTATAAAATTTTTTTGTTGTCTTATGAAGTTCATGTTTGTTTCAGTTTTCTCAAATATTCATCAAATATTTGCTCACCATCATTTCTTCATCCCACTCCTTTTGTTGCGTTCAAGGTCCCTTTCCATCTTCCTGAAACACACTGTGTTAATCAGCAATTTCTCCAATAACCAATGTCCTACAACAATATTTTCTAATTCCTGAACCTGGGTCAATCGGGGCATCCTTGCTTCAGAGTGTGAATGAGATGGGCTTGACTCTGTGTCTCTGGTCAAGTATGTTCCACATGTATCATTACTGGGCCCAGGTTAAAGGAGCAGAAAACGTGGAGCTTATATTCCTCATGGTGTTAGCAGGAGCAAGAGAGGCGAGCCAAACCACACGAGAACATTTAAGAACATTTAAAACCTCTGCTTGCATTATGGCACTTGTCATTGGCCAAAGCTAGTCGCATGGGTAACTGAGCTCAAAGTTCCTGGGCAGGGAAGAATATCTGAGCTGTAGTGGAGGAAACTGCAATATAATTTTATAACAGAGAGGTTGAAGCATTGATAATAATATGCTTACCATGCACATTTAGGATTATAATAAAGTTTTAGGAGTAGGAAACTGGCCTATGTCTAAAATTGTTTTTGGAGTTTTCAATATTGTATAGCTATAGACCTACAGGGTAACAGATACTTTTCTTCAGGATATTCATTTTATTTTATTCTCTTCTTTTTCTTTTCCTCTTCCCTCCCCCAACAAGCCCACCTCTCCCCTCCTCTTCCCTTGCCTTTCTTTACATCTCTTCATCATTTGTGTCCTTTCTTTCTTTCCTTCCTTCTCTTTCCTTTTTCTATTTCTTTCCAGGCTTCTACCGTTTCTTTTGAGAAACTAAATGACATGCAATTCGTTCTTGTATAAGTAAACATTCCCTTCTCTTTAATTGCTATGAGTCTTTTGTGTGTGTTTTTTAAATTGTGTTATGCAGTTTTATTATAATGTATCCATGTGTAGATTTGTTTAAATTTAACTTCTTGACTCTCACGGTGTTTTTTGATTCTGAAGATTAGTATCTTTATCACCTTTTGAAAAAAAATCACAGTCACTATGTTTTCAAATATTGCCTCTTTTATTTTTGGCTCCATCTATTATAACCACTTAAACCCTTTTTAATTAAATATTTAGAACTTTTCATTTCTGAAATTTCCTCAGATCTATCATCCTGTTTACATAACAATTTTCTATTTTCTCTTTGACTTACTTCTTGCTATTTTTCAGAGTAAATCATATCACAAGATATGTGAGAGGCCTACTGGTGTTTCACAGTACCTGGTTTGATGTCTTATTTGATGTATTTAAATAATTTAACATACTGATTTAATGTGCTCTTTCATTTGTTAAGGATCAGTTCATGTTTGGGGGTTTCGGATTCTTCTACGTGTGTCTGTTTTCTCTTGTTCCAGGTAGATTGCTCTTGGTGAAGGGGTTTGCAATTTTTTAAAGTACACATTCAACTTTTGAGTGGCCTCTTATTTCTGTTTAATTCTCTGTGACTTGAGTGAGAAATGTGATCATCCAAAATAGCATAACATTTCCTTCTGCCAGAGTCCTTGGAGTTTTACCACGCTAGACCTGACTTTTAAAGGTATAATCTTGGAAGGGGAAGAACTTGACTATTCCTTCAGAGTAATGCAATCTCCGTATTAGTGCAGGACTCAGAACCTGATTTTTTAAATTGCACAGGATAATTTCATTCTTCTTCTTTGAGACCTGAGAAATGAAAAGAGTAGTACCTGCTTATCCGCGGTTTTGCTTTCTGTTTGAGACACCTGTAGTTAACCACAATCTAAAATTATTTAATGAAAAATTCCGGAAACAGACCATACATAAGTTTTAAAATGTGTGCTATTCTGAGTAACATCATGAACTCTCATGCCTTCCTGCTTTGTCCTACCCGGGACGTGAATCCTCCCTTTGTCGACATATTCATGCTGTAGACACTACCCACTTGTTATGCATCAACATTGTCTGCTCTTGACATCCAACCATTGACGTTGTCATTGCTAGATGATCCAGAATAACCCAAAGCAGATGACCCTCTTTCCAACATACTATCAGAAGGTCAGTAGTCACCTAACTCTGTGTCACAGTGCCTACGCAATTCACCTGACTTCATCTCATCCCATAGGCATTTTATCATCTCACATCATCATAAGAAGAAAGGTGATTATGGTACAATAGATACTTTAAGAGAGGGTGAGAGAACTAATTCACATAACTTTCATTACAGTATATTTTTATAATTGTTCTATTTTATTATTGGTTACTTTTGTTAATCTCTTACAGTGCCTAATTTATACATTAAACTTTATCATACATATTTAGGAAAAACATAGTATGTATAGGGTTCAGTACCACCTACAGTTTTAGGCATCCACTGTGGGTGTTGAAATTCCCTCTGGTTAAGGAGAGTATACTATAGTTCAGAATTTTTCCAGCGATGCCGATTTGTTTTTAGTCTACCTATGTACTGTGAGCTCAGACCTAATAGGGTCCCAAGGATGTTGTTTTTCTCTCAATTCCTTACTTACAAGGACTGATTCCTCTAACACCCAGATCAGTTCCAGAGTGAATTTATGCATCCACTACTCTACTATTCAGTTCACATTGTTTCTAGTTAGGGTGATTGGGGATTTCTTACCTGCAAGCTCAGCAAGGTACTGAAATGATTATAACTGGATAAAGAATACTTTATCCATTATTTCTAAATGTCTGTGGCAGTTTGGTTTTAAGACTAATCTTAATATACCAAATATTCAGAATTGGAAAATAGAATATCTTCAATGTAAAGCTATTTATACTGGCAACAAATAACATATTTTACCTCTTTCATCTACAAAATGGTATGTGTGTGTATATGTGTGTGTGCACATGTGTGCACACATTCATATAGAAAAGCTTAATATAAAATAAAAATCTATATTATATCCTACATTCTGATTGTATGTAATAAAAACAGAAATATTTAACTAAGCATTTGTTTTTTAAGATGGATTAGTAGGAACATTGGGTGACAATTCTCCTCAGAAAGAAGATCAAAGTTACTGATGAATGCACATGTTCCAAATGGAAAACTGAGGAAAGAGAGTCAGAACCTGTCAGAGTGCCTATGGGAAGAAGCTGAACTGCAGAAAAAGAAAGCAAGAGTATGACGGAGATTGACCTCCAAGAAATGTGCAGCCCAAAAGAAAGGGAAGGTGGGGGCTGCTTCTCTGCTTCCCTTACCCCTTTGATTATCTGCTAACTGTCAAACTGTTGGGAAGCCCCTCTGCCCTCGTGACCTGGGCAACACTGTTATTAGCAATTTGGGAGTTCCCAGTGACAGAGAAATAGCTGACCAGTACTTGTACGTATGTCCGCACTCCTCAGGCCTGCACTAAAATGGCAGGCACCATATTGTTTGTGCACCACCTGTGGTGGACATCTACTCTGCTTTGCTCTTGAGCCGTGTCATCATGAGACCCCTCTTCACACACCCAAACATACGCCACAACCTGTTCTAACTTTGGCATTCACAGGGGATAGGCAGGTCCTTGGAAAACTGCAAACTCCCAAACCTAACCCTTTATGTGGGCTGCCCCTAAGACAGCTAGAAACACAGCCTGACAAACCTTCCCTGGGGACAAAGGAGAGGCAACTGCAGTGCCAGTCACTGAAGAGGGTGGCACCACCAGCCAAGAATGGATGCAGAGGGGAGTCATCTCTCCCAAACAGTGCAGTGTTGTGAACACAGTAGAGGTTTTCCCTGCTAGGGGCCTATACGTGGAGAAAGTGCTTTTCATGCTTTTTTGTGGTAGCTCCAACTCCATTGAAAGTGAGCCTGCACTGCCTGGACTTGCACAAAGGCTGGAGTCCAACTCCCACTCCCTACACAGAGTGGCAGCCTCCCAGCAAAGGATGGCGGGAAAACCACAGAGTTGTCCACCCTGACCTGGGGAAAAAGGCTCCAACCTGAGCCCACGTTGGAGGTAGCCAAGGAGAAAGGTGTGTCCATGGGCTGCAGCTACACTGTGGCCAGGAGCCGAAGGATAAAGTCTATTTGAACTGAAGGTCATGGGCCCTGTACCAAGGATGCAATTCGGTTCCTGCCTGCTCAGGATGAGGAACTGGTGCACAGTCACTAACTCTTTCCCCTGAAACCTCAGTGCACCCCAACATGATCCCTCTTGCAACCTTTTTCCCACTGTCAGGGAGGGTGTGACCAATGATCATCAATTTACACAAAGGAGAGCTGACTCTTACTCTTGAGTGCCAATTACTGGAGACTGAAGCCTGAATTGCAACACCAAAAAAAAAAAAAAAAAAAAAAAAACCTGCTGCCAAAACGGCATAGTGTTAGTGCCCTTAAGAGAGAATAATAAAAAGTAAGCTACTTGGAAAACTTACTTGAGGAAATAATTCAGGAAGGTTTCCCTAATCTTGCTAGAGAAGTCAATATCCAGATGCAAGAGATTCACAGAACACACACAAAATGCTATACAAAACAACCATCACCAAGTTACATAGTCATCAGACTATCCAATGTCAACACACACACACACGCACACACACACACAAATATTAAAGGCAGCTAGCTAGAGAAAAGAACCAAATTACCTGTCATATAAAGGTAATCCCATAGGACTAACTGCACACTTCTCGACAGAAATCTTACAGGCTAGGAGATGGGCCTATTTTTAGCCTTCTTAACACAAAACAAAGTCAACCAAGACTATTAGATAAAACAGACTTTAAACCAACAACAGTAGAAAAAGGCAAAGAAGGGCATTATATAGTGATAAAGGGAAATAAACAAGAAGATTTAATTTTCCTAAATACATAGGTACTGAACACCAGAGCACACATATTTATAAAACAAATAGTACTAGACCTAAAAAAAGAGGTAGACAGCCATACAATAGCAACGGGGGACTTTGACAGCCCACTCACAGTGCTAGACAGATCATCAAGGCAGAAAACCAACAGAGAAACTCAGGACTCAAATTGGACTCTTGATCTTTTTCTTACCTGTTCATGAAAAATTCTCCAAATTCTTCCATGAGCTTGGCTGTAAAGAAAATATCAATAAATTCAAAATAATTGAAATCATATCAAGCATCTTCTCAGACCACAGTTAAATAAAATTAGACATCAATAACAAGAGGAGCTCTCAAAAACACAGAAGTCCCATGGAAACTAAAAACCTTTCTTCTAAATGATTTTTGGTTAAGTAATAAATTAAAGCAGAAATTTAAAAATTAAACAAATGAAAATAGAGACACAATATACGCAAACTTCTGGAATACAGCAGAAGTGTGTTAAGAGGAAAGCTTATAATACTAAATGATTACATGAAAAACATAGATCTAAAATTAATAACATAACATCACACCTAAAGAAATAGAAAAATAAGAACAAACCCAAAGCCAACAGAAAAAAGAGAAACAAAAATTACAGTATATATAAATGAAATTGAGATTTTTAAAAATCACACAAAGGATCAGTGAAAAAGTTGGTTCTTTGAATGGATAACCAAAATTGATAGACTGTGAGCTGGATTAACCAATAAATAAAAAAATAAGATTCAAACAAGTGCAATCAGCGGTATTTTTGATACCGCAGAAATAAAAAAGATCCTCAGGAGACTACAATGAACATCTGTATGCACGCAAACTAGAAAATCTAGAGGAAATGGTTAAATTCCTAGAAACATATAATCTCCCAAGATTGAACCAGGAATAAATTGAAATCCTGAAAAGACCAATGATGAGTTATGAAATTGAATCAGTAATTTAAAAAAAAAATATCAAGAACGACAGCAAAAAAGCCCAGGATCAGATGGATTTGTAGCCAAATTCTACTAGATGTACACAGATCTGGTACCAATCTTACTTAAAATATTACAAAAAATTAAAGATAAGGGATTCCTCTCTAATTCATTGCATTGGAACAGTATCACCCTGATATAAAAATCTGGCAAGAATACAACAAGAAAATACAGGCCAATACCCCTGATGATCATAGATGCAAAAATCTTCAACAAAATACTAGCAAACAGGATCCAGCAGCACATCAAAACTATAATCCATTCCAATCAATTGGAGGACTTCATTCCAGGGATGCAAGAATCGTTCAATATATGGAAATAAATGTGATTTGCCACATCAACATAATTAAAAACAAAAACCATATGATTACCTCAATAGATGCAGAAAAATCATTTGATAAAACCCAACATCCCATCATGATAAAAACCCTCAACAAACCAGGCATCAACGAAACATACCTAAAAATAATAAGAGCTCTATATATCAAACCCACAGCCGACATCACACTTAATGGGGAAAAGTTGAAAGAATTATGTCCACTCTCACCACTCCTATTCAACATAGTACTGAAAGCCCTAGCCAGGTCAGTTATGCAAAATAAAGAAATACAAGGCATCCAAATAGGAAAAGAAGAAGTCAAATTACCTCTGTTTGCTGATGACACAGCCATATACTTAGTAAACCCAAAGGTTCCTCCAAAAGACTCTCAGACCTGATAAATGACTTCAGTTGAATTTCATGATCCAATATTAATGCACAAAAATCACTTGCATTTTTATATACCAACAATGCTCAAGCTGATAGCCAAATTAAGAACTCATTCTCATGTATAACTGCCATAGCCACAAATAAAATAGCTAGGAATATATTTAACCAAGGAGGTGAAAGAGCTTTACAAGGAAAATTACAAAACACCAATTAAATAAGTTGCAGATTACACAAACAAATGGAAGTACATTCCATGTTCATGGATATGAAGAATCAGTATCATTAAAACGACTATACTGCTGAAGCAATCTGAAGATTCAATGCAATTCTTACCAAATTCCTATGATCATTTTTCACAGAATTAGAAAAATCATTCTAAAATTAATGTGGAATCAAAAAAGAACCCAAATAGGAAAAGTAATTTTCAGCAAAAAGAAGAGAGCTGGAGATATCACATTATCCAACCTGAAATCATACTACGAAACTATAGGAACCAAAATAGCCTGGTTCTGGTACAAAAATAGACACGTAGATCAATGGAACAGAATTGAGAATCCAGAAATAATGCCACACATTTACAACTAACTGATTTTTGAAAAAGTCAACAAAAATAAACAATGAGGAAAGGACACCCTTATCAATCAGTGGTGTTAGGAAAACTGGCTAACCATACGCAGAAGAATGAAACTGGACCTCTGCCTCACACCATGTACAAAAATTAACTGAAGATGAATTAAAGATTTAAATGTAAGACCTGTAGTTATAAAAATCCTAGAAGAAAACCTAGAAAAAGCTCTTCTGAATATTAGCCTGGGCAAAGAATTTATTACTAAGACCAGAAAAGCAAAGGCAACAAGACCAAAAGCAGACAAATGGAACTTAAGTAACCTAAAGAGCTTCTGCACAGCAAGAGAAACAATCAACAGAATAAACAGACAACATACAGAATGGGAGAACATTTTTGCAAATGCATTCAACAAAGGACTAATATCCAGAATCTAAAAGTATAGGCCTGAAAAAATATTTTTAAGTAAAAAAATTAAAGGGTACATATTCTACTTGTATTAAAATTCTTCTACGTGTTTAAAAGAAACTTCCCAGTAGAAACTTAGCAAAAGGTATGAACAATCAAGACAATAAAGGGTGAAAATGAATCATCAATAAATACTTTATAATTTGCTCAGGCTTTTTAGCACTCAAGGAAATGAAAATAAACGCAACTAGCTACTATTTTTTTTTCTCATAAGTTCAAGTACAATTCAAAACAAAAATTAAGTTCACTACTGGTGTGCATACAAGCATTTTCATAGATTGTTGATGGTAGTAAGTACCTGAGGGAAATGAAAGTAATAGCAACTGGTAATTTTAAAAATACACATATTCTTCGCCATGTACTCCTACTTTATTTAACCTATCCATGTTTAAAACACTAAGATATAATGCTTACAATGTAAGATATTTGGGTGATGGATACCCTAAAAACCCAGACTTGACCATTATGCATGTATCAAAATTGTATTTGTACTCCATAAATTTAAATAAATAAATAATGCACTAAGATAGAAGTACCTACATACAGGGGGTTATTTATTGCACCATTACTCTTATTTGTTAAATCTGAAATAAACACTTCCATTAACATGAACATAGTTATACAATTAATGGTACACAATTGAATTTTTTGTTAATTAAAATAGTTATTTCTGGTAGAAACATTTTCTAAAAAAAGAAAATGGCTGTTTGTTATTAAACTAGATGCAGAGAGAAAGAACAGTCTTGTTAAAGGTCTCTAGATCCTCACAATAGAATTTTATGCAACTATTTAAAGGAGAATATATGCATCTTTTCCTAGAGATTGCTCATGACAAATCATTAAATTAAAACTTAGAATTATGTTGTCTTAAAACATGTATATATTTGTGTGTGTGTGCAATGTGTGCACATACATACTTCCACATCCTCAAAGATTTTCTATATCTAATTTTTGCCCTGTATTAATTATGTAAGCAATTAAGCTTCCAATTAGCTGGCCTAATACAGGGGGTAGATATGAGCTATTGGAGAGGAATGTAAAATAGAGGATGAAGAAAAGCAGTCTATGATAAAATAATACCAAATCCCTCAATCTAAGGGCAGTCTAATAGAGAAAATCATCAGGTAACTCAAAGACAGAACAGAGGGCTTCTGATGATCTAAGTTGTCTTGTTAATTACAGTTAATCTAAAACTCCTTTTGGCTGTTATAAAAAGGATTAAATTCTGTTGTTGCTGTTGTTGTTGTTGTTGTTGAGATAGAGTCTCACTCTGTTGCCCAGGCTGGAGTGCAATGGTGCGATCTTGGCTCACAGCAACTTCTGCCTCCCAGGTTCAGGTGATTCTCCTGCTTCATCCTCCTGAGTAGCTGGATTACAGGTGTGCACCAAAACACCTGGCTAATTTTTGTACTTTTAGTAAAGACAGGGTTTCACCATGTTGGTCAGACTGGTCTCAAACTCCTGACCTCATGATCCATCCGCCTCGGCCTCCCAAAGTGCTGGGATTACGCTCCCAGCCCACATTTCTTTTTCTGTCTAAGAAAGTATAATACAAAATCTCTAATATTTGGTGAGTTTCTTATGATCTCATAATGGTAGGGCTTATGTTTGTAAAGATCAATTTTTATAGGCTGTTACAGCTATAGATATAAGTGTGAAGGAACTTGGATTAAATCCAACTGAACCCTATATGCCATAACTGAGGTTACCTTGGGTCTGGAATTTTTTGCAGAGTCCAGAGAGTTAAAGGCTCTCACAGTGTTGGATGGTTGTCAATAGAGTTACACATCACAATAACTAGAAAACTTAATAAAAAAGAATCTAAATATTCAGGCCTTGATCTCTTTGTACTGAATTAGATACACTTAGATCTGTGGAACTCTGGTGATACGTTTTTCCAAACTCTTCTGTGAGGTGTGCTTCATTTATTAAGAACAGCTAATCTCTTCACGTGCTTCCAATTTATAGAAAATTCAGTCTTAAATGTACTGAAAATGACACTGCAAAGACAGTTTTTTGAGTTCTAATATGTTTAATCTAATCTAATAATTTATTCTTGGTATTTTGCTTTTATTCGAAGCTTTAGATACCTAGATTCTGAGTTATGAGTCAATAAGTCAGTGTTGTTTTCTAACTTGGTGCATTTTCAATGATGTGGCATTGCACTTCCAGGTGAAGTTTAAATGTTCCCATCCTACATCTTCAGCTTCAGCTTAAACAACCATCTCCCCTGTTTGAGGTTCCCACTATTACCTCTTTAATCCCTTTCTCTTTCCCCTCTAAGGCATTCTATGGAATGCTGTATAATCCCTACCTCAATTCTCACACACTCCACTTTATATAATTAATTCCTGCTCATGCTTCGGATCTCTATTGAATGTTGCTTCCTTGAGGAGGTCTTCCATGTCCTCTAGGTCTAGGTATGTCCTCCTGCTTCCCATAGCAATTTCATTTTCTCTTCATCATATTACACTTCAGTGATACAGAAATACATATATGTGAGTGTTTATTATACAGTGATTGATCAGACTGTTTTGTTATATACCAGTGGTTTCTACTTCTCAGTCAATAAAAATCTGTAAAATACTTACGAATATATTTCACTATTATTGTGATATCTTAGGATGCTCTATCACCTTAACAGATTATGTAACTTGACATGTATTTTAGTGACAGGTAGGTATATTTCTCTAGGAGAGAAAAATAAAAGTTAGTATGGATTTTTTTTTTTTTTTTTTTTTACTTGAAATCTAATACATGTTTTATCCAGAGAGTTGATGATAATTCCTGGGATATAACAAAGTCAGCAGCAGCGGCAGCAGACTTACCTGCATCATGTTCCCACACCCAGCTCATGGCCCTAATCTACCTTTCTAAAATTCTATAGCAATATTTCACCATGTATTCTTTAGGCCCCTACTCATTTGGACTAATTTTTGTTGCCCAAACATACCTTTCACTTTTATCCTTTCAAACGTGTACTCATACAAACCCATCTGGAATCTGTCTTCCCAGAACCCTCCTCAACACCTCCCATGTCTAATTGCCTTCCTCTACCTAGGCTTATATTGGTTGGTTAATGTCAAGGACAGTACCAGGCCCTCATTCAACTCTTTATATCTTTATATACCTCAGCACACAATAGATCAGTAGAAATGTAGAAAATCAAACCTTCTAAGTTACATTCCAGAAAAGTAGTATTCATAATGTTTTTTTTTTCCTGATTATTTGCAGTTTGCTAAATCAGCAAAGTACTTTGTGTCTCTCCTTTTCCTCCTATGTGCTAAACTAGAATTTTCTTAACTTTTCCTTACCTCTCCAGAGCCTGGCGTAGTCTATCCCAGTATCTTGCACGTAATAGTATTTCATTATGTAATTAAATGCAAATATTTTGATAAAGAAAGATACTGCTCTTTGGTAAATGATCCTCTCCTTGTGTGTGGAAGAAATTACTATATTTAAGGAAAGTGTGAGAACAATATGAATTCCGTTTAGAAAACCATGATTTTCTCCAGAGTACCAAAGCCTGTTGGGGCCTAGAGAGTTAATGTTTCCAAATAAGAATCAATTTCCTAGTTTATTAAAGAGCGGTGCAAGAAAAAATATTAGTACAGTGACAGACCTGAGTGGAAAATCTAAAGTAAGTATAATTCAGTTTGAACAGTTATTTTTATGCCTAAAGTTTTTTAAGTCAAGAATTGCCTTGAGGTTCTTTAAAAACATAGATAGTACCCACACATTTTTTTTTTTTAAATTGTAGATTGTGACTGGGTACAGTGGCGCATGCCTGTAATCCCAATGCTTTGGGAGGCTGAAGCAGGAAGATCAGTTGAGGCCAGGATTTCAAGACCAGCCTGGGTCACATAGCAAGACCCTATCTCTACAAAAGAAAACACACACACACACACACACACACACACACACACACACAGTAGATACTTGTATTTACATCTTGGCAAAGACTTTTAAAATAGCTCAGAAAATTATCCTACTAGCCAGTATATCCTTTTTGTGAAGAAGAGAGAAGTAAAAATTATGACAGTAATTAAATGATCTTAAGAAAATGAACATAAATGGCACCCAGAACTATTAAAGAGTAAACAAACCTTCCAACTGCAGAGGCTGAGTCTACATGAAACCAAAAATACCTGTTTAAATGTGAAAAAAATTCAACTGATTATCTAAGTATGTTGTTCTCAAGATGCTGTAAGACTGGTTTAGTTTTGTTTGAAATTACCTTATTTGATATTATGTAAACAGGCTAAATGCCATACAAACACACATAAAAATTTTTTTTCAAGTTAAAATTAAAGGTGGGAAGGCATATAGTGTCAGATGATGATTGAGATTCAGAGATAAAAATATTATACGATACTAGGCAAATAGAAAGAAACGTAAAATGAGTAGTGTATGGTAAATGCAGGGTACACTGACAATAAAGGAAGAGCAGACAGTTTCATAGATTCGTACATGAAAGAACGTAAAAGAACATATTAAGTTGTATTTACTTGTCAAAGCAAATTTTATAAACAATATAGTTATTTGATTTCCCTAAGACTTGAAATGTTTAACATTATAACCTGTTTCCTCTGCACAATGGTCCATTATTTAGGAGCTTGTATTGACCCAAATGGATTTTCTTTGTTTTTTTTTTTGTTTGTTTCTTTGTTTTTTGTTTTTGTTTTTGTTTGAGACGGAGTCTTGCCCTGTCGCCCAGGTTGGAGTGCAATGGTGTGATCTCAGCTCACTGCAACCTCTGCTTCCTGGGTTCAAGAGATTCTCCTGCCTCAGCTTCCCTTGTGGCTGGGATTACAGGCGTGCACCACCATGCCCGGCGATTTTTTTTTATCTTTAGTAGAGACAGGGTTTCACCATGTTGGCCAGGCTAGTCTCAAACTCCTGACCTCGTGATCCAACCGCCTCGGCCTTCCAAAGTGCTGGAATTACAGGTATGAGCCATCGCACCCGGCCCCAAATGGATTTTCTGATATTTCACTTTCACGCCTTCTCTGAGTGGTATTCTAAATCTTCTGGGTCTAATGGTCTGAAATTCTTTTTACTACTTCATTTTTTAAAGATTAGAGAAGAATACCTACAACATGGTTACAAATCAGTATGTCCTTGGGAATGAACAAAAATTGATAAGCAGAAATCTGAAGTAAACAACGCTGCTCTTAGACATTCTACATTCTCTTTGTTTATGACCTTTACGGAAAATGGCCACTGATTCTACTGTCAGTGCTTTCAACTATATTAAGTTGGTTGGTAGAAAAAGAAATCCTGGTTTTTGAATTTTCAAAAAAAATTCTTATTGGTGATATAATGTGATGTTTTTAACCAAAGTGCTAGGAAGTAGGTATAAAATGAAATCAAGGCTCAGCAGCAAAGAAACCTGAGATCAGGGCTCATATTAACCTTTTCCTAGCTTCATGACTGGGAAAATTAATAACTTCCTAATCTTCAGTTTTATTTTTGATAAAATATCACTAACCTTGCTTTATAGTGATATTATGATTAAGCTAATGCATAATAGATAATAGAATTGTGCCTGACACATGGTAGCTAATTAGAAAACAGTGTTTTTTAGTAATGTTAATAATAGATACTATTTCAAGAAGTGTTTAGTGAGTTTTATCTTATGCCAGTTAGAGGCTACTCGGGATCTTGCATTCAAAACAATACTGACATTATGTCTACCCTCAGAGATTCACCAGGGTCCATAAAGGGTATGGCAACACGCATATATGTTTTATTTTTGTTAAAAAAGTTGTTTGGCTTGCCCAAGGTGACACAGCACCATCATAATTAGAATTTAGTTCTCCTGGCTTTGGATTTTGTAGAAGTTTAGGATGGAATGTTATTTTTGTTGAGACAAACAGTTTATCAATGTAAGTGGATATGATGGACATATAAGAAGCAATTGGTATTGTATATCTGAAGACAGGTGAGTGCATGTGACTATCAGACCTAAAATAAGACAGTGTATCTACTACAGATGGAGTTTAAAGTCCATTAGAACAAATAACATTGCTATAAATCCTTGTAAAGACAAGACATTGTTATAGTCATGTATTTCTACAGATACCAATTGCAAAAAATATTTGAAGCAATGTGTTTAAGTCAAGGAAACTGGCCAGACTCTGAAATGATTTCACATACTATAATTGAACTTTGATGTGAATAAGAGTAAAATAAATACATTATCCTGCTTTTTCTTCTAACTTTAGTTTTGCAATTGGACTGGTTCATTCTTAGCATCTGTAGGCTAACTTAGAATTTTTGCAAAAGCATCAATTTGATTCATAAAGACTGAGGCTTATAGTTACATCTTTAATCATCAATGGAATGTCACACCATTAGAGGCCTGAGGCAATGCAATATTAATTCAGCAAATATTTATTTTGTGTCCTCCTGTGTGCCAGGCACAGTTCTGTGTACATGGAATATAGTAATGAAAAAAATTGAGAAAGAATTTCACTATGGAGCTCATATTTTGGAGTAAAGGCAGATAATGAAATTAAATATAATAGAGAAGTTTAATATAATATATTAGATATAATAATTTATATATAAATAAACAGAGAATTTAATGAAATTGAGTATAATAGAGAAGTAAATTACCCAATATATTAGAAGATGGTTAAGTGTTATTTTAAAAATAAAAAAATAAACAGAATAAGGGGAAGGAGGGTTGAATAAGGGTGAGTAAGTTTCAGCGTTAAATAAAGTGGTCATTGGGTGGAGAGATTTGAAGGAAAATTTCATAGATGTGAGGAATTAGCCATTGTATGTATCTTGACAAACTTTCCCTCTTGGAAGAAACAGTTAGAACAAGAATTTTAATAAAACTATAACAAACATGGCATGGTTGAGGGATCCAGTGTGGCTGGAGCAGAATGATAAGGTCAGAGAGGCCAGGAGGCCAGGTCTTGTAGGACCTCTCATGGATTTTGACAATGGCAAGGTTTTGAGCAGTGTAGTGCCGTGCTATAGCATGATATTAGAAGGATCATTTGGTCTTCTGTGTTTAGAATGGATACAAAAGGTTAAGAGCAAAACGTTAGAGAATATTTCAGAGGCTATTTTAGGATCCAAGCAAGAGATCATGGTAGCTTAAGTTACTAGCAGTGAAGAGGGCAAGGAACAGATGGGCTCTGAAAATATTTTAATGTCAAAATCTACAGGATTTAGTTAAAAATGTAAAGTGAGATATGAGAGAAAAACAAAAATTATAGAGAACAATTTAATGATTTTGACCTAACCGGATCCATGTGAAAATTGAGTCTTTTTTTTTTCCCCTCCTTGTACAAGGATGCCTATAACTGGAGCATGCTTTTTGGCAGGTAAGAAGTTCAGTTTTGGACAGGTTTTTAATTACATATTCCAAAGGACGTGTTGAGGAGATGCCAGATACCTAAGCCTGGAATTTTGGAAAGAGGCCTAAACTGAAAATGTAATTCACAATTAGTTGTCATATAGAGGATACTAAAGCCATGAGTTTGCATGACATGACCAGGAGTGTGAGTACAAATAGAAAAGACTTGAGGACTGATCCCTAGAGCATCCAAATGTAAGAACTGAGTATTCTAGTACTTGACTCAGAGATCTTATGAAGTGGAAAAAAATATTTTGGTAAGCTTATAATAATATTTACTATTTGTCTATTGTGTATAAAGTAAAATCTCTTAATGCAGCTGTGAGGTAGCTAACTCTCCTTCCAGGAAGGACTGTCTTGCTTGTGCTCAGGTTTACCTTTTTTTTTGTTTTTCGTGTTGAAAATAATTTTTGAAATCCAAGTATCTTTAACTTACTATGCTACCCCCTTCGCTATTCAGTACTCAAATGCAAAAACATTTATGTAATACTACTGGGGTGAGTAACACACAGAGGAGCTGGAAAGGAATATTTAACAGGGAAAAGAGGTATTAAAGGCAAATTAATTGAATATAAATATATATTCTGCTGAATTACCTTATACAACTTATTTAGATTTCTTATATAAAAATAAGGAGGATAATTATTCTTCAGATTTGTCATGAATATTGATATTAGCAAATGCAAAGTTATTGGGAACTTTTTTTTTTTTTTTTTTTTTTTTTTACCATATTCATTTCCATTGTTTGATTATTCTGTAATCCAAGTTTCTGTGGTTTGGTGTCTGGAGCTCTAATTTTGCTAAGGTTTTTTGTTTGTTTGTTTGTTTGTTTTTGTTTTTTTAATATACCTACATGGTTTAAGATCGTTTTTGAAAGTTTTTAATTTTAATACAGAATTTTTTCCCTGCTCAACTGGGCATAAGCAGTGACATATATCACTTTCTGCAGTTATTTTCAATGTCAGTAGTGATAATCCTTGCAAACTTAATCTTTTTTCCAAAACTAACTCCATATTTCCCTCAAATATGCACATTCCTTCAAATATGCACACCTAAAGCCCTCATCTCTGTGATAACTTTCCGTATCATAGACCGAAAAGTATCATAATAATGTCATGAGGAAAAACATTGAAAATCCTTGAGAAAATTAGGCAATTCTGAAGTATAGACTATTGGCTGATGCAAAAAAAAGGCAAAAAACGTCTCATGTGACTTTAACTGTTGGAGAGTCATTAGATAATTAGTAGTAAGACAGTGGCTTGGCTGCATTAACGTTCCTCTCCCTAAAATTCAGGAAGAAAATAAGAGAAGGTGGGTTCCTCCTTCCGTCTGGATTCAGTGTACCCTATCATCTTCATGGTGGGGATGTCAAGCACTGCATATCACAGCAAATTCATCTGAGGATGGGTACTGGAGAGAAAGGCTTGTCAGGCAGGGACTACACAAGCAAGCATCTCCCAAGTAGCTCACTTTGCTTCAAACTTCTCACTTCTTTCTGAAAAAAGAGGTTTCTTCGTAGCATTCTTCCCTTCTAAAAAGATTTCCCTGAGATAAGAAAAAATATGGTTGGGAGGGGTGCCTCACACCTATAATCCCAGCACTTTGAGAGGCCAAGGCAGGTGGATCACTTGAGCCCAGGAGTTCAAGACCAGTCTAGGCAACATGGTGAGACCTCATCTCTACAAAAAATTTTAAAACCTAGTCAAGCGTAGTGATATGCACCTGTAGTGCCACCTCCTAGGGAAGCTGAGGTGAGAGGATTGCTTGAGCCTGGGAAGAGGAGGCTTCAGTGAGCCGAGATCACGCCAATGTGCTCCAGTCTGGGCAAGAGAGTGAGACCTTCTATCAAAAAGAGAGAAAAAAAAATACAACTACCCAATTACTATCTACAGTGTTTAATCATCACTAAGCACTTACTGTGTATCAGGGGCTTTGCCAATGGCGAGGGAGACAGATAACAAATAGGATGTGGACTTTGCTCTATGGTTGTTTATTCCTGATCAGGCAACTTAGAAGAATCTGAGACCAGAGGAAGAATAAATAAGAATCATCAAATTAAGTGGGGCTTCATTTCAGGAGACATCATCTAAGCTGAATCCCGGTGGTTGAAAAGAAGTTGGTCAGGTTAAACGTTAAGGAAGATGAGAAACTATGTTAGGCAGAAAAAGCAAAGACACTAAGATAGAAAGATCATGGTACATTCATAGACCATGGGGCTTGGCAAATAATATTGGCATTCTTCCCAGTACCTAAGACTACAGGAAACCTATTTAAAAAATAAAACATAACTGCTGCAGCTATCAGGGCAGTCTTTGTTCTCATTTGTGGTTTGTGTCCATATCCTCTGTTTTAAACATGCTGCCTTATTTGCAATCCCTGTTTTCCATCTCACTACTTAAAAGCAAATCCCTTCACTGTCTTGCATCTTCAGAGAGATGACTTTTTAAAATATTGGTTCTTTTTTTATGCAGCCTCTATCAATACCACTGTCTCCCAGTTCAGCTCTTATTTCCTATAGGTCTCTCTTATGTATTTTAGCCCACAGAAAAATCTGCTCAGCTTCTAGGACAATGCATGTAAAGTCTCAAAACACTGACCTTTAGAATTTAGAAAAGAAGTGTTTGCCCACCGTGGCACACGTTTACCTATGTAACAAACCTGCGCGTCCTTCACACATATCCCAGAGCTTAAAATAAAGTAAATTTAAAAAGTCAAACTCACACCAAAAAGAGTAAATAGTGGTTACTAGGGGCTGGAAGATGAGGGAAGGAGAGAGATGATTGCTGTATGGTATCAACTTTCAGTTATAAGAAGAATAGGTTCTGGAGGCCTAAAGCACAGCATGGTGATTATAGTTAATAAAATGTATCCTTGAAAAGAAAATAGAAGAAAGGAAAGGAAAACAAGTGTGTGCATCACTCTTGTTCCTGTACCTGAGAAATAACCAAAATATAAATGATACTGCTATTTTTCTTAGCAGGGCATCACCCCCTCACATTTTGTGCCTAATTGTATATATATAGCATTCACAGACTTCATCAGAATTTGTAAGACTATGTACTTAAAGTCCAAGCTCAGGTATCCCAATTTACTGTCATTTCTTGTCAATAAATATAAGCTTTCAGCTTTCACTGTAGGGTAACAACTTCCAGTGACAGTGGATAGATCCTTCTAGCATTAAAGGATTAATAATAATCTCTATTAAATGGGAAGTGATAACATTGTGACTGCCATGATGGCCTAGAATCCCAGGGATCTCTAGTAACAAAGTAAGTGTACTTTTATACACTGCCTTTTTACTGTGGGCCTACAGTATACAGTGATAGCAAGGAGAATGCTCAAAGCTGTGAGGACAGGAAAAGAGCGATGCCTCAGAACACATACCACTTTCACCAAGTGCAAAGAATAATCCTGCTAATCGCTGGGAGCAGGAAAGAAAGGCAGAGAAATAACCCTAAAATGCATCAAATATTCACAGAGTGTACTGCAGAGATAACCAAAGTCTGTATTTCCTGAGGAACAGAAAGACAAGGGTAGGGCTGGAAAGTAAAGAGAATTCCCCAGCAAGTCAAAAAACTATTGGCTCTGCTATAAAGGAGAGAGAAAGAGACAGAGACAGAGACAGAGACAGACGGAGAGAGAGAGAGAGATCTTTGACAAATCAGTAAACTGCTAATTAGGTTATAAAGCATCAAGAATTCTGAAAATCTCACTAGGGCTCACAACCCAAAACCTAACAAATAAAATGTCTTAATACCACACCTTTTAAATATAAGGACAGAGGTAAACTTAATCAATCTAATGCCACAATAAATCCAAGGCTGAGCTAAATCACCAATTAAAACGGCTCATCCTCCTTCATTAGCAGCCTGAGAGAGCAAGAGATATGCTGTTTTCTGGGGGAAATATTTCATTCATTTCAGTTTCTGCTCATTGTTTTAAGATGTATATTAGTCAGGGTTCTCTAGAGGGACAGAACTAATAGGATACATGTATATAAAAAGTGGAGTTTATTAAGGAGTAATAACTCACACAATCATAAGGTCTCACAATAGGCTGTCTGAAATCTGAGGAGCAAGAAAGCCAGTCCGAGTCCAATACTAAAGAACCTGGAGTCTGATGTTCAAGAGCAGGAAGCATCCAGGGTGGGAGAAAGATGTAGGCTGGGAGGCTAAGCCAATGTAGCCTTTTCACATTCTTCTGCTTGCTTTTATCAAAGCTGTGCTGGCAGCTGATTAGATGGTGCCCACCCAGATTAAGGATGAGTCTGTTTTACCCAGCTCACGGACTCAAATGTTAAATTAATCTGCTTTGGCAGCAACCTCACAGACACACCCAGGATCAATACTTTGCATCCTTCAATCCAATCAAGTTGACATTCAGTATTAACCACCTCAAGATGTAAAGATAAAATTTGGCAAATATGTATCTTTTGAAAGACCCAATGAAGTAGGAAAAAGGGACGTATGAGAAGTAAAATAGTCAATATAATGTAATCCATAGATGATCCAGATGTTAGAATTAGACAGGAAAAATTGTAAGATAACAATGGTAAGTGTATTAAAGCATCTTGTGGTACAGGTGGACTAATGCATAAACAGGTGATTTCAACAGAGAAGAGTAAATGATAAAGACTTCAATGGAAATTTCAGAATTAAAAAAAATATCAGAAATAAAGAGTTCACTTCATGAAATTTACAGAGCTCTACACCCATCAACATCAGAATACACATTATTTTCGATTTTACATGGAACACTGACCAAGATGAACAAATTGGGCCATAATAGAATTCTCAGTAAATTTCAAAGGCTTACAATCAGGCAGAATGTGTTTTTTAAATAACCCCCAATAAATAAAA
Source organism: Theropithecus gelada (assembly GCF_003255815.1). Classification (NCBI taxonomy): domain Eukaryota; kingdom Metazoa; phylum Chordata; class Mammalia; order Primates; family Cercopithecidae; genus Theropithecus; species Theropithecus gelada. Next base: position 73,002,287 of record NC_037681.1, on the reverse strand, counting down.
TTCAATAATACTATTTATAAAATACCCAAATACTTGAAAATTAATAAACACATTTCTACATTTGTTATGAACTGAAAGGTTACATGGGAAAGAAGAAAATATTTAGCACTGAAGATTAAAACAAAACATGTAAAAACCTGTTAAAGTAATATTTATAGAAATAATTATAATATGCAATGGGTATATTAAAAGAAATATTTCTAAATAAAAAATTCTAAGCTTCCAACTTAAAAAGTTGGAGAAACAAAGCATATTAAGTCCAAAGTAAACAGAAGAAAGGAAAAATAAACATGAATGTAGAAATCAATAAAATAAAAAGCAGATAGGAAATAAATAAAAAGATCATAAAGTAAACAAAAAGAATAGTAAAACAATTTTCATGGCCCTTGCAAAACTAATCAAATAATAAAAAGAGAAAGCAAAAATAGCAATATTAAGAATGAAAGAAAGGACATTAGCAGAGATTCCACAGAAATTAAAAGGAAGAAAAACATAAGAGACAACTTTATAACAATGTATTTAATACCAAGAAGAAATGAAAAGTTTCTTGCTAAAAAATAGAATTTTTCATAAAAAAACTCTTAAAAAAATAACTCTTGTTCCAGTTCCCTTGACTAGTCAATTCCATCATACATTAAAGGAGGGTACAACATCAATCTTATACAAATGATTTCAGAAAATGAAAAAGGAAGAAGTAACATTTCTTGATTCATTTTATGATCTATGATGACTCTAATAAGAAAACTAGAGAATGCATTATAATGCACAAAAATTCTTCACAAAATCCTAGGTTTAGAAATTAATCAATGTTTATATCATCACATTATAGAATAAAGGGGAAAATCATATGATTAATCACTAAAAGCAGAAAAAGCAATTGAAAAAAATTCAGCCTTTCACTGTAATGGTCTTTTAGAAAACTAGGAACAGACAGTATCTTCTATTTTAGAAAGGACATCTATGAAAAAAACTGTAGATAACATTACCCTTAATGCTACCATGTATGCTTTCTCCTTAAAATCAGAAACAAGGATAGAGTCCAGAAATAAAAATCACACATACATAGTCAACTGATTTTTGACAAAGAAGCCAGTGTAATTCAGTGAGAAAAGGAAAGGCTTTTCAACAAATGCTGCTGTAACAATTGGATATCCATATGGAAAAAAATGAACTTTAACTCTATTTTACTTGATAGACAAAATTTAATTTGAGATGGATAATAGACTTAAAAGAATCGTAGGTAAAGTCATAATGCTTCTATAAAAAATAAGAGTATCTTTACAACTGTAGGTTAAATAAAAATTTCTTATATAGGACAAAAAGCACTATCCTTATTATAAGGAAATGTTAAATTTAAATTCATCGAAATTGAGTATATCTATCCTTAAAGAGACACATGGTAAAAAAATAAGCAGGCAATGAGCATACTGGAAGAAAACATTCTATTTTCATTATATGTGTGTGTATATATATATATAATTTATATATTTTTTATGTATTATTATGTTTCATATATATAATATATAATATAGTTGATAAATGCTTTGCATCCAGAATATACAAAAACTTACATAAATTAATAATTTAAAAAAGCAAAAATACAATAGGAAAATATATTTTACTCAATACTTTGAGAAGTTTATTGATTATATAAAAATAATAAACCCATAAAAAACTGTTTGACATCATTACTCGTCAGAGAGATATTATTTCATAAAGAGATAATATCTCTTATCCACACAAATAGTTAAAGAAATGTTGCAGTGCCAAGTATTGGTGAGTATGTGGAACATATGGAAATTTCATACTCTATAGGGAATGTAAAATGGTACAATTATTCTGGATATATTTCTGCCATATATTTATGGCAGTTTCTTACAAAGGTGAGGGTACACCAATGCTGTAACCTAGCATTCAACTGTCTGGCATTTACCCTTCAAAACAGTATGTCCATAAAATGTTCACACAAAGGTTTATAAATGTATGTATATTTACAGCAATCTTATTCATAAATAATCCCAAATTGGAACTGTGCCAAATGGTCATCATTGAAACAATAAATTAACAAATTATAGTACATTTTATACAATATAATAACATTAAACAATAAAAATATATTTCCATCCTTAAAAGAAAGGTATTTTCTAAGAATTACCCTTGGAGTATAGATGCTTTTTCTAATCATTGGAAATCTAAGGACTTCAGTCTTTACTGCTATGTGAATGACTAGCTGATATCTTTAGTATCAGCCCTTAATTCATGATAGCTTTTCTGATTTTTTCATTCATTCACTCAGTAATTTATTTATTATATATTATAGGATAGGCATTATTTCTATTACTATAACTGGAAACATATAAGCAACATTTCTGCCCTCAGAAAGATAACATCAACTGAGGAAAGAGCAACCATAAAATAGTAATTATTTTACATATTAAAGGTCTTATAAAAGAAAACAAAAGGAAATATAAGGAAGCATGACAATGGGAGGGGAACAGAGATTTACTCTTTAGCTAAGGTAGAGGTAAATACTATGAAGATTGAAATATTTGCTCTCATACCTAAATGATGAAAATAAATAAATAAACTATGCAAAAACATCCTTGACTAAAAAACAGAAAGTGAAAAATAGTAATTTAAGAAGTAAATGGGTCATCAGGGTTTGGGATTATGGTTGACTTTATTTTCAAATAAGTTTTAATAATGGGACAGTATCATCTTTTTAATAATATATATTAATATAATCCAGTCTAAAAACCTGTAGCCAATTTATTTTGCCAGTTTCAATTCTGTACTTCAAGAGACTACTAGCTGGGCCAGGTGCAGTGGCTCAGGCCTGTAATCCCAGCACTTTGAGACATTGAGGCGGGCAAAACATGAGAGCCCAAGAGTTCAGGACCAGCCTAAAAAACGTGGAGAATTCACATCTCTACAAAATAATAAATAAATAGATAAATAAACAAAAATTAGTTGGGTGTGGTGGTGCAAGCCTCTAGTCCCAGGTACTCAAGAGGCTGAGGTGGGAGGATTGCTTGAGCCCCAGAAGTGGAGGTTGCATGAGAGCTGTGATCACACCAACCCAGTTGAGAGAGCAAGACCCTGTCTCAAAAAGAGATTACTTGATTACTTACTAATAAACTAGTTGTATTACTCCATTATCATGTGCTTAATAAAGACATACTTGAAACTGGGTAATTTATAAAAGAAAGGAAAGAAGTTTAATTGACTCACAGTTCAGCATGGCTGGGGAGGCCTCAGGAAACTTACAATCATGGCAGAAGGAGAAGCAGACGTGTCCATCTTCACATGGCGGCAGCAAGGAGAAGTGCTGAGCAAAAGAAGAAAAAGCCCCTTATAAAACCGTCAGATCTCTTGAGAACTCAATTACTATCACAAGAACAGCATGAAAGTAACTGCCCCCATGATTAAATTACCTTACATCTGGTTCCTCCCATGACATGTGGGGATTATGAGAACTACAATTCAAGATGAGATTTTGGAGGGGACACAGCCAAACCATATCATTCTGCCTCTGGCCCCTTCCAAATTTCATGTTCTCACATTTCAAAACACAATCATGTCTTCCCAACAGTTCCCCAAAGTCTTAATTCATTTTGATACTAACAGTAGGCAGTCCAGTGCCTAGGCAGAAAGGGGTAGGCCCCAGTGAATCCCCACCTTCAAGCTGAAGACAGTTTAAAGCCTGAAAGCCAAGATAAATCCTCAGACCATATTGAGAACCTGTCTTCCTGCCTGGGATACTTTGCTCTGATTGATCCCCACCCTTCACCTATTTTACATATAACTGCTCTTTCCTAATTGGTTTTCTACCCTGTCTTGACCCCCTTTGAGTGATGTCTTCACTTTAACCTTTTTTGCATACTCACAAATCAATTAGCACACATTCACCATTCTGAGTTTATAAAAAGCTCCAGACCCAGTCACAATGAGAGAACAAAACCACCCAACTGCAGGGGTGGGGCACCACCCCCTGCTGCTTCCTACCTCTGCTGAGAGCTGTTCCATCACTCAATAAAATTCTTCTCCAGCCATCCTCACCCTTCAACTGTCAGTGTATCCTCAATCTTCTTGGACATGGGACAAGAGCTCAGGAACCAACATATGTGGGTACAAGATATAATATAGGTGGGCTGGGGTGTTCCCAGCCCAGCCTCAGACTGAGCTGTTGTGCCAGCCAATATTAGCCAAGGGGAGATGAGTGGGCAAGGTGCCACCAATTGCAGGCCCAGGGCCAAGTGAAGCCCAGGCAGGGGGTGGGGGTGGATGTCGTCAGCTGGAGGTCCTATCTGGCAAAGTGAGCAAGAAAGTTTCTACATCAATTTCAGCATTAACACAAAAGTCCAAGTCCATAGTCTCATCTGAGACAAGGCAAGACCATTCTGCCTATGAGCTTACAAAATCAAAAGCAAGTTAATTACTTCCTAGATACAATAGGGGTAAAGGCGTTGGGTAAATACACTCATTCCAAGCGGGAGAAATTACTCAGAAAAAAGGGGCTACAAGCCCATGCAAGTCTGAAATCCAGCAGGGCAGTCATTGAACCTTAAAGTCCTAAAAGGATCTCCTTTGACTCCATGTCTCACGTCCAGGTCATGTTGATGCAAGAAGTGGGCTCCCACAGCCTTTGACAGCTCTTCTTCTATGTCTTTGCAGGATCTAGCTTCCCTTCTGGCTGCTTTCATGGCCTGGAGAGCCTGTGGCTTTTCTAGGCACGGGGTGCAGGTTGTCGGTGTATCTACCATTCTGGGGTCGAGAGGATGGTGGCCCTCTTCTCACAACTCCAATAGGCAGTGCCCCAGTGGGGACTCTACATGGGGGCTCCAACCCCACGTTTCCCTTATGCACTGTCCTAGCAGAGGTTCTCTGTGAGGACTCCACCCCTGCAGCAGACTTTTGCCTGGATGTTCAGGTGATTTCATACATCTTCTGAAATCTAGGCAGAGGTTCCCAAACCTCAGTTCTTGACATCTGTGTACCCACAGGCACAACACTACATGAAGATTGTCAAGGCTTCAGGCTTGTGTCCTCTGAAGCTGCAGCCTGAGCTGTATGTTGGCCCCTTTTAAGCCTGATTGGAGTGGCTTGGACGCAGGGCAACAAGTCCCAAGGCTGCACAGAGTAGGGTTTCCCTGGATCTGGCCCCAAAAATCATTTTTCCCTCCTAGGCCTCCAGGTCCATGATGGGAGTGGCTGCTGTGAAGTTCTCTGACATGCCCAGGAGACATTTTTCTCATTGTCTTGTCAATTAGCATTTGGCTTTTGATTACTTATGCAAATTTCTGCAGCCAGTTTGAATGTCTCCCTAGAAAACAGATTTTCCTTTTCTGTTGCATTGTCAGGCTGCAAATTTTCCAAACTCCTTTGTTCTACTTCCTCTTGAATATTTTGCTGCTTAGGAATTTCTTCCACTGGATACCATAAATCATCTCTCTCAAGTTCAAAGTTCTACAGCTCTCTAGGGCAGGGGCAACATGCTGCCCATCATTTTGCTAAAGCATAAGATTATAAAGAGTCACCTCTGCTCCAGTTCCCAACAAGTTTCTCATCTCCATCTGAGACCACCTCAGCCTGGACTTTGTTGTCTATATCACCAGCAGCATTTTCGTCAAAACCATTCAAGTGTCTAGAAAGTTCCAAACTTTACCACATCTTCTTGTCTTCTGAGCCCTGCAAATCTCTAAGAAGTTCCAAATTTTCCCACATTTTCCTATCTTCGTCTGAGCCCCCCAAACTATTCCAGCCTCTGCCTGTTACCTAGTCCCAAACTCTCTTTCAAATTTTGGGCATCTTTACAGCAATGCCCCACTTTCTGTCATACCAATTTACTGTATTAGTTCATTCTCATGCAGCTAGTAAAGACAAAGCCATGACTGGGTAATTTATAAAGGAAAGAGGTTTAATTGACTCACAGTCATCATGGCTAGGGAGGCCTCAGCACACTTACAGTCATGGCAGAAGAGGGAGCAAACACATCCTTTTACACATGACAGCAGCAAAGAGAAGTGCCAAGCAAAGGGGCAAAAGCCCCTTATAATCCATCAGATGTCATGAGAACTCACTCACTGCCATGACAACAGCATGAGGGTAACTGCCCCTATGATTTAATTACTTCACACCAGGTACCTCCCATGACATGTGGGAATTATAGGAATGACAATTCAAAATGAGGTTTGGGCAGGGACACAGTCAAACCATATCACTAGTAATCAAGTAGATATCCTAAAATAATTTTAAATAATTGGATATATAATTTGTAATTAGTTAATTTTATATATTTAAATGGAAGCAATAAAATACTTTCTAAAGCATTTGAAGCAGTTTACAGCCTTAAACAGGCTAGTAAGTGCCATGTAAACAATGTTTATAGTATTCATCTTCACAAGAAAGAAAAGGACTACACTCTAACAACATGGTAAAATAAAAAACCTGTCACAACTCTCCAAAAGAACAGATTTAAATTCCTATAAATTTTACAATTCTTGAAAACAGCATTCTTGAAAAACACCAATCCATAGACAGAGAACTACTAGTTAAGACTGCAATTGCTTCCAAGACTTCTATGTTTCCAGAATCAAGACTAAATAATACCTCTATATGTATAAATATTTATTTCAGAACTTATATGTCTCTCTGATCATTCTGAAATACCCTTTGATTAATCAATTCATATGTTTTATCCTTGTATGTAAAAATGGACAAGATACAGAAGATATGCTTCTATTCAGCTACATTTTGTTTATCTTCACCAGTGAGAAGCAACCATACACTTTATCATGATCTCAGACACAAACCATTTTCTTTCCTTTCTTTCCTTGTCGTTTCTCTACACACCCTGAGTTTAGAAGCTTTACTAAACTGTTTATTTTTGAAGCTTTGGGTAGCAGGCTGAAAAGCCTAGAAACATCAGAGAATGGCAAATTTCCTTTTGATACCCCTTTAATTCTAAAGCATGTTTATATTCCTATTCATAAAAGGCAACTTAAAAATCACTACACAAAGTTTTCCTTTGTAAATATGAACAACTCTTGAGACCTTTTTGCTGGTGTTTTGTAAATCAATGCAGTGCTATTGAGTTAACGAAACCCCTGACTGTAACCATTTAAGAAATTTGTAAATTGTAGAAAGAAGGCCTGAAATTGCTTTTCACTGCACTGAAATTATGTTGGGGTAAATGTATTATAAAACGTTTAAATTACAAGATATGAATCCCATCTTTTTATCAGATTGCTTAGTAATTTTATACGTATATTTTTCACATCTACTTATTATATTGCAAATTTTGCTTTTCAGAAATAATATCATTTTTATTCCATCTTAGTTAAATTTTATAAAATTAGGCTGGGCGCGGTGGCTCAAGCCTGTAATCCCAGCACTTTGGGAGGCCGAGACGGGTGGATCACGAGGTCAGGAGATCGAGACCATCCTGGCGAACACGGTGAAACCCCGTCTCTACTAAAAAATACAAAAAACTAGCCGGGCGAGATGGCGGGCGCCTGTAATCCCAGTTACTTGGGAGGCTGAGGCAGGAGAATGGCGTAAACCCCAGAGGCGGAGCTTGCAGTGAGCTGAGATCCGGCCACTGCACTCCAGCCTGGGCGGCAGAGCGAGACTCCGTCTCAAAAAAAAAAAAAAAAAAAAAAAAAAAATTAAATACTGTCACTTAAGTTGGTGGGGCCATGTAGAACTATACCTGTTTGTTTACTTTTGTTAGAAATCTCAGAAGACTTCCTTCTGTTAAAGTTCATTAAACTCCTAAGGAGGCTCCAAATACATTGTTTATCCACTGCTTAGGTGAGTAAATAAAGAATATAAATAAAGGAAAGAGCTAAGTGGCCCCCTCAGACTAGAGAAAACTGCAGTAATTTCAGAGAGCAAAGAATGTTTTGCTCAGTGTTTGCTCAAGGTTTATCACGGGCCTAACCCAATCTGATCCCCCATCCCACCTTACATTCTGGTGACTCCTGAAAAAATGAGCAGAAGTCAGTAAGTCAGTGGAACAGGAGCAAAATCATGAACAGCACTATTCTTTCTGCAAATCAGAATGAAGACCATGAAAATAATTAAAATGTAAGCCTAGAATATCCAGAAAGAAATAAATTTTAGATTCTGAAAGAATTACAGGTAGCATAAAAGCATAGCCAATACAAAACACAGAATAAAAGTAGTAATGATGATGCTAATCATGTACATACATTCATTTCCCCCTTATTTCTTAGGTAATTTATTCAAAGTAGTATTTTTCATCTCTTTCTTCATGTATAATTTCTAAATTCCTGGTTTTCCTGATTTATTGTAACCTGAGTTTATATGCCTACCCTGAATTATTTTCCACAGTCCCACAACATGCACACATGTATGCAGACACACATACATATTAATAGAATTGATTCTGGATAAGCCATCATCTTTATTTGCCAAGACACGCACTTCTCCTCCAGGTCTGTTCCTCTAGGCTAGGAAATCCTCAACTGCATCCTCTAATTTTCCAAATATTATAATTTCTCAGAGCCTTCACTAAAGTCTTTATCTGCTATAAAACTCTCTAACTGAGAAGATTTCCTAAGTATTTTCTCAAGTTTTTTGTCAGGCTACTTGATATCTAGTGTCAGGAAGAGGTGATCCAGAAGGTGAAATTAGGTGATTGGTCACAGGAACATTGGTGAGACCAGGCCAAGGAGTCAGAAAACCAAAATGGATTAAAGACACATGAGTGTCTAAACTAACTAACGTTCCTGAAAAAAATGCACACAGAAATTCTACAACATGTGGCTGCATTGCTTGTTGGTTTTACTTGCTGTTGTCTTCAATTTTCATGTTCAGATGCTTTACACCCCTAGAATATGCTAAAAGCCCTAAAAACTCATCATTTATTTTAGTCTTTACTAATCTCTGTTTTGCCTTAACACTCTTAGAAATTATTGCATGGTGAGAATAGAAAAGTATAAATGCCCTAGATAATAATTCCATGCTGAAAATATTATATATTTGTACTGAGTCCTCGAGATTGTATACAGCAGGAATTTTTGACTTGCTTTTTTTTTAACACTTTGGGAAGTCTGGTGAACCCGTTTTTCAAAATAATGTTTTTATATTCATAAAATGTATACATGGAATTATAAATAATACAACAACACTTAAATATAATTATCAAAATATTATTTTAAAACCTAATTTGTGATATTGCAATATGTATTATTACATATTAAAATATTGCATAACAGGGTGAAATAATGTTATTTCATTAGCATATTGAAGTATCGCAATTCTATAATGTAGTATGAAAATACCTGTGACTGACGTCTCATAGTGTCAAATTTGGAGGTGCTGCAAATATTTCTGTGACTAGCCATACACATTCATAATGAAAGGAAATGCTAAATGTCCATTAGAAGTTAGTGAATATGATTTTGTTTTTCCATTCCAGTTTATAGACCCTGTGAATTCTACCCACAGACTTTTTCCTGAGTGTCAGTGGATCCCATATTTAGAACCCCAATCTAGCAGAACCTTTCTTTTTATGTAGAAGGAAATGATGAAGAGGTTACAGGAACTAGCTCAATATCATAAAACTTGGTGGAAGTACTGAAATTAACAGAAATTGTATCTTTTCCCACCAAGGCCAAAGCTCGTAATATCATCCATGGCTAATTCATGCGCTTTCATTTAAAAATGATCACAAGTGTTAGTGTATAATTTGAAAGCATATATTCATAAATTCTCAGAAAACACTCTGTAAATGAAGGATTTATTACTTTGTGCTCACCTCTGTTTTGTAAATTACTGCTTTACACTAGAATGATCTGTATATCAGTCTATCTCCCCCAATAGCAGGTGAACTCCTATAGAAAAGCCACTGTGACAAATATATATTATGACTCCTGGATCCTTGAATTGGGCTTGGTGTGCTTGTTTGAGCTGAATTTTATTTACTTCATTGTTATTTGTTTACTAACCCACATCCTTCATAGTTTGCTTTTTTTTTTTTTTTTTTTAGTAGACTGAAAGTTCCTGGTGACAAAAGTAAGTCTTACATACTTCTCTACCCCACAGTGTTTATCACAAAGCTGCATATATTTAATAAAGATTGATATAGAAGGAAGTATTTTTTAAAAGAGTACTTGAAAATTAAGATAATTTGAAGCCTATATTTTACAATGAATTTCTCAAACTACCATAGAAAAATAAATTAATACAAAATTTTGCAGTGAATAAACAGCTCTGCATATTCCATGTTCAATGTGTAATGAAGATATAGTATTTTAAAACTCCTGTATGAATTTCTTGATTTGGAAAAGTCGACACTTTTAATTATTCTAGGTTATAATTATCATAGGTTATATATTGGGTTATTTATATTAGGTTATATCATAAGCTATTATATATAGGTTATTTAGATAAGCTAGATAAAGAGCATTTGCTTGTCTCACCCTTGGCAGAGTATGTACTACTGTGTTTCAAAAATGATATTCCAGAAATAAAAGTACATTGCATCTTAGAATATTTGAAAAATCACTTTAATTCGAATTTTCTACCAACCACATTTTTCTCATTTTGTCTATATTTGGATGTTATCTAGTTGCACAGAAGCTTTATTTTCCTTACCATTTTGGGGGAGTTAGCTTCTTCACAAGTGAGATTGCCCATTTTGTTGTGATGAGTGGTTTTATATCTTACTGTCGTGCTTTTAGCCAACTGACTTGGCTCACTAATGATACAGCTATTGCCATCTTAGGTCAGGATGAGATCCAAAAATAATGCAGAAAAATAACACCTGTGCCTTTGTCCATTTTGTGTTGCTGTAACTGAATGCCACAGATTAGGTAATTTATAAAGAAAAGACATTTATTTCTTACAGTTCGAATGACTGGAAAACCAAGCCTGAGGGTCCTGTATCTGATGAGGGCCTTCTTGCTGTGCCATCCCATGGCAAAGTGTGGAAGGGCTAGAGAGAATTTAGGAAAGCAAGAGATAAAGAGGGGCCTGAACTTCCTTTTAACAAGCCTACCCTCAAGATAATTAACCCACTCTAGCAATAACAACATGAATGCATTCATAAGGGCAAAGCCCTAATCCACCTCTTATTGGAATCCTCCTCCCAACACTGTTGCATTGGGGATGAAGTTTTCAACACATGAACTTTGAGGGACACATTTAAACTCTAGAAACCTGATGTTAAGCGTGGAAGTATGCACTATTAACATAAGTAACATGTTCCAATCCTATTGGTGACTTTTCTTATTAACAGTTTTTGACACTTCCTAACAAAGTTTTTTAAAAGTTTAATTTATATTTGAAAAGTGACAATAGTCAAAGTTTTCAAAGGATCAACTAGTCTTTGTGTATTTTTCTGCCCTGCAGATTTTCCTTTAAAATATACTAACAAATTTAACATCCAATTCCGTGGATTTTACTATACTTCCTAAAATTTTAGAAATTATATTAGATTAAAACAATTGTATATATTATTTTAACTTAAAATTGGCTAATTTGAGATATCTTACAAACTTTTAAAACCAAGAGGTCATGAGATAATTAAATGAGTATGTTTGGTGTGGTTTTGAATTGTCCCCATGATTTAATAATTAAAATATCACTGAAGTTTTCACTGTGTTACAGAAACTTTCTGGATGGTGTAGATAAAGAACAACTATTATTCTAGTAATAGTTTTCTTTCTTTAATTTTTTCTTTCTTCTTCTATCAAACATTCACAGTATAGTAATAATAAATTTATAAAATTCTTTTCAAATGTTACCTCATTTCCTCCTTATAATAATCCTATCCTGTGGGATAGGTATTCTCTATTTTTCTAAAAAAAAAAAAAAAAAAAAAAATTCCTGGCCAGGTGCGGTGGCTCACGCCTATAATCTCAGCACTTTAGGAGGCCGAGGCAGGCAGATCATGAGGTCAAGAGTTGGAGACCAGTCGGGCCAACATGGTGAAACCCTGTCTCTACTAAAAATAGAAAAATTAGCCGGGCTTGGTGGCAGGAGCCTGTAATCCCAGCTACTCTGGAGTCTGAGGCAGGAGAATGACTTGAATCCAGGAGGCAGAGGTTGCAGTGAGCCAAGATCGCACCACTGCGCTCCAGCCTGGGTGACAGAGCAGGACACTGTCTAAAAAAAAAAAAAAATCCAGGGCACAGTCCCCTTTCCTATCTATTTATCTCTGATTCTTCCACATTAATAAAAAGCTTAGATACTTAAAACTGAATTGAGTTACAATTGTTATTTTCTTATAAAATTAATCTTTAAGATAATAAATAGTAATATTTAATGGGGTAAAAAACATAATTTAACTTATCAATGCAGAATATATAATTTTCCCCTCAAATTTAAACAAACAAACAAAAAACCATATTACTCTTAAGAAATTCCATGCTTTGCCAACAGTCTCATTATAACATCCTGATTTCTTTGATTACTTATTCGAGATGGCAGAGTGACACCTTCATGTTATTATGATGCCACGTGTGTTGTAGGGAGAAGTGACACTGGGATAGTTCAATAAGCAACAGTAGTAGTTTACCTGAATAACCTCCCTTTATGCAGATTAGGCAGAAACATACAATCAGGTTATAATTTCAGTACATAATATCACAAATTCATAAATGTCAGAATCGCTCCTTTGCCTTTTCCTTTTTCTTTGCAATATTTCCCCAATTTCTTTCAGAGGAAAATATCTAAAAGGAACACGTTTTACATGCAAAACTTCAAACCCAGAACTGGATTGGAATTACTAACTAATGAAAGAAAAACAAAATAGCTAGAAACAATCTAATTTATTTGTTATATTGGCATTGTTTTCAAATTCCTACCACTCCCAGTCCTCATTTAGAACAAAAATTCATACCTTCTATCACAGTCTCTTTATGTTACTATAATAAAATACCAGACTGGGTAATTCATAAATAATAGAAATGTTACTTCTCACAGTTCTGAAGGCTGGATGTCCAAGATCAAGGTGCAGGCAGGTTTGGTGTCTGGTGAGAGTCTTGTCTCTGCTTCCAAGGTGGTGCTTTGAATGCTGTGTCCTCACATGGTGGAAGAGCAAAAGAGAGTGGACCCACTGCACCAAGGGCTTTTATAAGGACCGTAATTCCTTCCATAAGGGCTTCACCCTCCTCATGTAATTACCTCCTAAAGTAAGGTAATTAGCAATCCCAAGGGGTTTAAATGCTACTGTTGAAATGCTACTATCTAAAGTACAAGTAGAGCACGCTATAAGTGGGGTAAGAGGATTGCTAATCAGTAGGGTACTAAAGGGCTAAATTACTCATTACTAATTTAGTCCTTTACAACACTTCCAGTTTCTGCCATATATTTTACCAATTCAAATATAAACTCCAAGTAACCAAGTGTAGTGATCTGCTTTGTGAAGTGATGTATCTTCTGCACCTAGAAAATTGTACAACATGGTCAATAAATACTTGTTGAATAAATGGATATTGTAGATGAAGTATAATGTTCAAATTAGATGATTAAGTTTATTTGATTTAAATTTATGTATCTACCTATGATGGTGATTTTTAGTCTGATAGTAGCATCACTGTTTAGATGCTGCTGTCTAAAGTACTACTAGAGCACTCTGTAAGTGGGGTAAGGGGATTGCTAATCAGTAGGGTACTAAAGGACTAAATTGCTAATTTAGTCCTTTAGAGCACTTTTAGAGTGTTCTAAGTGAGGTAAGGGCGTTGCTATTTAGCAGGGTACAATTTTAAGTTAGTTCTTTAGGAATGACTTTATTGTAAAAGTGACATTTGTGCAGAAACTGAATGAGGTGAGTGGATACTAGAGGAACTGTCCTCCCTGCAGAGAGAACAGCAATAGAAATGTTCTTGAAGCAAGAGCATGGTCAGCGTGTTTACGAATCAGCAGGGAGGAGACTATGGCTGCAACAGAGTGGGCAAGGTAGAAATTCAAAACGAGTCCATCAGGAAAGGTCAGAAAGTGATCTTGTGGAGTATTGTAAAGACTTCCTGAGTGAGGGGAGAACCACCAGAAGCTTTTGTACAGAGAAGTGATATATTTATTACTGTAGTTGCAGTGTTGCGATTTAGTGGTATGTGTGAAGGAGAGGAAGGAAGAAGGGATGCAAAAGGCAGAAACAGGAAGACCAGGTAAAGGGCTGTTCCAATAATTTACAAGAAATATAGAAGTGGTTTTTGATAAGGTACTAGTGGTTGAAGTGCTGTAAAAATAGTAAGATTTGGGGTAGATTTTGAAGATGACACCAACAGAATTTGCCTATAGATTGTGTGTAGTGTATTAGAAAAAGACTCCAGAACAATCGAGACCATCCTGGCTAACATGGTGAAACCCCGTCTCTACTAAAAATACAAAAAAATTACCTGGGTGTGGTGGCGTGCACCTGTGGTTCCAGCTGTTTGGGAGGCTGAGGCAGGAGAATCGCTTGAACCCAGGAGGCGGGAGTTGCAGCGAGCCGAGATCACACCACTGTATTCCAGCCTGGGTGACAGAGCAAGACTCCATCTCAAAAAAGAAAAAAAAAAAAAAAAAATAGAGTTACTGTTTGCTGGGATCTGGGGAACTGTGGAAGAAGCAGAATTTTGGGAGACGTATCAAGGACTTGGTTTAGGACAAGTGAATTCTGAGATGATTATTAGACATCAAATGGAGAGGTTGGTTAGAGAGTTGGATTGACACGTCTGAAATTCGTGTGTCAGGTTCAAGTTGCACATTTAAATTTGGAAGTCATCTGCATAATGCCATGAGACTAGGTAAGATTATTCTGTAAACAAACAGAGAAGAGAGGAGAGCCATGGACTGAACTTTGAAGAATCCCAGCATGAAAACGTTGAAAACATGAGGAAAAGCAAGTAAAGGGAACTAAGAAGGAATGGTCAGTGTGGTAAGGCAGGAACAAAGACTGTCATACCCTGGAAGCCAAGAGAAGATATTTCACAGAGAGTGAACACTGTTTCCATTAAGCAAGTCATAGGACTAATTTACCAAGTTATATAATTACAGGTATAACCTACATGGAGACGAGTGTTTGATGGAATGTTAGGTATGAGGTATCTGGAAGAGAAAATTTGGAGATAAAAATATAGATAACTATATAAAGAAATTTTTTTTTTTTTTTTTTTTTTTTTTTGAGACGGAGTCTCGCTCTGTCGCCCAGGCTGGAGTGCAGTGGCCGGATCTCAGCTCACTGCAAGCTCCGCCTCCCGGGTTCCCGCCATTCTCCTGCCTCAGCCTCCCGAGTAGCTGGGACTACAGGCGCCTGCCACCTCGCCCGGCTAATTTTTTTTATTTTTTTTATTTTTTAGTAGAGACGGGGTTTCACCGTGTTAGCCAGGATGGTCTCGATCTCCTGACCTCGTGATCCGCCCGTCTCGGCCTCCCAAAGTGCTGGGATTACAGGCTTGAGCCACCACGCCCGGCCTTATATAAAGAAATTTTATTCTTAAAGGTAGCAGGAAATGGGATGCAGCTAAGAAAGGATATGTAGTTAAGATAATTTATTCAGAGATACTATAGCACATGAGTTTCTTCATGAGAGCAATCAATAAAGTCGATAACAATCATGATGCAGAATAGAGACAAGGAATGTCTAAATGATGTTCCTGAGTAGACAAGAAGGAGAAGGATCTAATGATCAGGTAGAGGGGCTGACCTTCGAAAAGGACACAGATAGTTCATATACAGCTTGCAATGTGTATACTGGTGAATAATGCTTATTTAAAACCCATGTTGCGAACACTTAAGCTTTCATATTTCAAAGAAAATGTTCTCGCAAAAATTGTACAGGAAATGGGTATTTTGATATCCTCTAACTTATAGATGAGAAAAAGTAAAGTTAAACTGTATTTAGAAACCCACCTACTATCATAAAATATTCTGCAAAGTTTTAATTAAGACTTGGATCTTCTTGGAAATTTTAATTAGAAATTGACTAATTAGCCCTTAATCCAAATAATTTAGATTCATTATTTCTTGTGGAATAATGTTCCCAAACTTACCTGTATATCAAAATCACTTCTGGGATCTCATTTTGCTTTGATTGGCAACATAATCTCTGGTCTTTACCTTTGAACATTCTCTTTTAGTAAATCTTGGAAGGGAATGGGTGCTTTAAAATAAGGCGTCAGTTGTTTTCAAAGTGCTTTCACATTTGAGTACCACTGTGGTGTCAGACATATAAGCTATACGAAATGATTTTCTGCACATAGGAATCCTCTGCAAGCCATATATATTTTTCATCATGAAGAAAAATATGAACTCGTGAGAAGTTCAGTGTGTGATTTTTATGATAAATCACCTTCAGTGAATTAGCTTTCATGATTAATAATGTTAGATATATGAATTTTCTTTTTATAAAGATTGGGCGCATTAATTTAGTGTTGAAGAGAGAATAGTAAGACTTCATTTGAGTGCCGGTTTCAGTTCCTTATAGTGGGTCCTAAGTTGGTGAGGGAGCATATCAGGGCCTGAATTAGGGGCTTTAAGGAAAGCTAGTCCCAATTTTCATCATAATTATCTTGTTTTAACTTATTTTGTTAAAGTCCTGTTTGATATTTCATTTCAAAGAATATTTGTATTTTATTTAAACGTACAAAAACTGAATTAGAGAGATGATGTCCATCAAAGACTCAGGTCCCCAAACAGTAAAGTGCTCAATCTGCTTTCTGACATCACTGTAGTCTCCGTGCAAGAACAGTGTTGTCAAACATCACTGATGAAAAGATGTTTACTAACTAGTCTCATATTCAGTGATACAGCACTCTTGACACATAGTACCATTTTTATGAAGACTTCGATAAAATAAATCTATTTGACACTTTGCCCTAGGGCAACTGGAGGGACTGCCGTCTACAAAGATTAAATTAAACACAAGTAAACCTTATTACTAATGAGCTTTACTGCTAAATTTCACAATATTCTTCTGATAAACTTGGCTGAATATGAACAACTTGAAGTACTATTTGTACAGAGTAAGTAGATCTAATGCTTAGAACAAAATTAAACTTATTTGGTCCATCCCCTACTAAAACCATGCTCTTATCCCACCTATTTAAATATTACAACTCTGATTAATAATTTATTGAAATATTTAATTTAAAAATATGCAAAAGTATTTTGTGTTAGTCTGAGTTTTCTAATAAGCACACCAAAAGGGGATTAAATATTAAGAAATTTGTTATTTAAAAAAACTGTGGGAGAAAATGGGGAGGGAGCCAGGAGAGTCCGAGAGAGTCATCAGCCCATGATATAAGTCTGACCCAGAGTGAAGGAGAAAGAGAAAGCAGGAAAAAAGTTTGGATGGAAGCATCTTAGACTACACTTGCCATTTTAAGGAAAAGTTAGCAAGCCAAAGTCATCCGTTAGAAGAGGCTAGCTTCTCCAGCGCTAGACTGCCTTAGGATCTCTACCATGTTTTGTCATTGACTGAGAGTTGCCATAGGAAATGTGTCCTCTGCACAAACACAGCAGTGAGTTTTAGGGGTTGCAGCTGGGACTCTTGGTCAATTACACTTCCTGCATTTGGAGATTTGAGAGGCCTATTCTCATAATCACCACACATGTACTCCCGTGTCTGAGTTTGTGTTATTTATTCATCTACTGTTATTGACGTCAGATTAAATTTTTGCCTCCAGTAACTGTAGAGGCTGGAGATTACCCTGAATTCAACTATAAAACTGGACAAGAGAAGCTAATACTCCTGTTTTTTCATGCTGCTCACTTAAATACATTTGAGTGTCTAGTTTTTCTATTTCTTGCTACTCTTTCTAGGGTCATACCCATATGGGAAATTGAATGTACTTCTGTTTCGATATAAAAAGAAGGCACTTTTCCCAAAAGGCACCATTAAGAAAGACTGAGAAGGTGCCAGCCCCGAGGCTGTATGAACTGAGCTGCTCTTCACACAGAACCGATTCCTCTCATTCCTCAACCTTGGCAGCTAATGGAATATGCTTCTCCAAGGGGGAAGATTTATTCACAAAATGACTCTATAGAAAAATGTACAAGGAGTAAAGCAGATCTGCAGTTAGGGTGATGAAATTTTTCATGCTCTGTTTGTGAAGTGATTGGTGTTTTCTACCAGTTATCTTTGTGCTTTGGCTTCAATTTGAGATTACCAGGTGTCTGCCTTCCTATAGAAGAAATTTGAGGCTATTTAAAAGAGATGAGAAAAGGTTCCTGTAGTTACATTCCTTCACTTCAACCACAAACCTGGGCTGGTTCTGAAGACGCAAAAGGGAACGTGACAGGACTTGATAAGTGTCAGGTTGCTCATGTAGAGATTTAGTATTTAGGCATTGTTATTTGGGAAGTAGGAAGTATAATGAGGTCAGGAGTGCTGCAATTTTTGTTTTAGTCTCAGTTTCACTCTGTGACTTTGAGAATATCCTTTAGGCATTTTGAATAGGAGATTTCTAATATGAGCTGGCTGACCTAGCTGATCAGTATGATTAAGATACCTCCAGGAATTTTACAACATGGCTGCCCTGCATCATGGTTGCTTCTCCCATTATTCAAAACTAAGTGCTTTAATCAACAGTACAGATGATGTGAGAGTGGAATTTCTGTGAGTGTTCAGCTGAGTACATTTGTGTGTGTGTGTATGTGTGCCTCTGTGCATGTGCCTGTACATACATGTATATGATCATGGGATTCTTTTATTAATGAGTAAATAACCTCAAATTGTAGCAGGCAGATTTCTTTTTTTAAATAGTTTGTGGTAATGAAAATGAAGAAGAAAACTTTAGAGCCCGGAGAGATCTTAGCCCAGACTTTATTAGTATTATTATTATACTTTAAGTTCTAGGGTACAGGTGTACAACGTGCAGGTTTGTTACATATGTATACATGTGCCATGTTGGTGTGCTGCACCCATCAACTCGTCAGCACCCATCAACTCGTTATTTACATCAGTTATAACTCTCAATGCCATCCCTCCCCCCACCCCCTCCCCATAATACGCCCTGGTGTGTGGTGTTGCCCTTCCCGTGTCCAAGTGATCTCATTGTTCAGTTCCCACCTATGAGTGAGAACATGCGGTGTTTGGTTTTCTGTTCTTGCGATAGTTTGCTGAGAATGATGGTTTCCAGCTGCACCCATGTCCCTACAAAGGACACGAACTCATCCTTTTTTATAGCTGCATGGTATTCCATGGTGTATATGTGCCACATTTTCTTAATCCAGTCTGTCACTAATGGACATGTGGGTTGATTCCAAGTCTTTGTTATTGTGAATAGTGCCGCAACAAACATACATGTGCATGTGTCTTTATAGCAGCATGATTTATAATCCTTTGGGTATATAACCGGTAATGCAATGGCTGTTAGCGCAGACTTTTTAAAAAATATGTTTTGTCCAAGTGAACCATAATCAACTGTGATGCTTTTTAAAATACAGATTCACAGGCCTCACCATAAACCTTCTAATTAAGACTCCTTTGGTATGGGACCAAGGAATCTTAATTTTTAATGAAGTCTCTGAATGCGTATTTTGTGCATGAGTGTTTGAGAATTGTTGATCTAATCAAGTAGTGCATTTTCTAGATAAAAACTGAGATTGAGAGGTGACAATATAAATATATTGAGTAGAATTGATCAAGCTGATTCAGATAACTAGTATTTGAATTCCAATTGAAATAAGAACATCATTAACTCATTCGTTTATTAATTCCTCTAATAAACATGAATGGGATGCTTATTTTATTTACGTACTATGCTAAGTGTTTTATATAGACTGTCTAACACGTAAACTATCTCTGTGATATAATAGCTCAGAAGTTACATTTATTTTTCTTTTCCACATAAGGAAATTGAGGCTGAATATTTCAAATAATTTGCCTATGTTCTGGCCCCTAGTACGCTGTTTTTTGTTTTATTTTTTCAAAACAGTTTCTTGTTTCTTCATGCAGGCTGGTGTGCAGTGGCACAATCATAGCTCACTGCAGCCTCAAACTGTTGAGCTCAAGTGATTATTGAGCCTCAGCCTCCCAAGTAGCTTTGATTACAGGCACAACACACTGCCCCTGGCTAATTCTTTTTAATTTTAAATGTTTGTAGAAATGTAGTCTTGCTGTGTTGACCAAGCCACTCTTCAACTCCTGGGCTCAAGCGATCCTCCCATTTTGGCCTTCAAAAGTGCTGGGATTACAGGTGTGAGAGCCCCTGCACCTGAACCAAGCTGTTGTTTTTAACTCTAAAACTCATGCTCCTTAATTACAACATTTATTTTCTCCCAAGGCAGAAGAAAAAAATTGTAAAGTTCCTACCATGTAGCAGGAAGTTTTACATGTTAGATAATTAATTATTTTCCTCATTGGATTATATATTATAATAAATATATCTTATATATAAATAAATGTACTAAATATATTATGTATTATATATTATATAATATAATATATACAAAAAAGATATATATACCACATATATATATATGTACATATATATACTGAAAATAAAACTCTAATGCTCCTAATCATCTAGATGGACCCATCGTCTTGGCCAAGGGCATTCCAGAGTTACCTGAAAATCTAGTTCAGACTGTGATGGAAAATGGTGTTGGACATGGCTCATTATACCCTTCCAGCATTATCATCAACACAGACCTTAAATCTGATAAGAAATACTCATTGTCTATTCTCTCTGAAGCCTGCTAGTTGGAGACTTTTTCTCCATGATAAAACCTAGGTCTCCACAACCCCTTATCATACCCTGATATTCCTTTCAACTGATAATAACTCTGTCAACCAATTGCCAATCAGAAAATTTGTAAATTCACCTATGACCTAGAAGCCCCCTCTTCCAGTTGTCCTGCCCCTCCAGATTGAACCAATGCAACTCTTACAGGTATTGATTGATGTATAATGTCTCCCTAAAATGAACAA
Organism: Theropithecus gelada; assembly: GCF_003255815.1. Taxonomy (NCBI): domain Eukaryota; kingdom Metazoa; phylum Chordata; class Mammalia; order Primates; family Cercopithecidae; genus Theropithecus; species Theropithecus gelada. The sequence continues at coordinate 72,981,400 of NC_037681.1, read as the reverse complement.
AAAACACACTGTACCCAGATGCCCGCAGGTACATGTCATCAGGACCTCTTGAGGCTGTGTCACAGGCACGTTTTTAACCTTGGCAAAATAAACTTTCTAAATTGATTGAGACCTGTCTTAAATATGGGGCTCACTATATATATATGTCTTTAACGAAACAGGTCATTGAAACTCAGAAATGTTAAGGAATAGAACCAAAGTCACAAAAACCCAGGCATCTTGACTTCTAGCTGTCAACAGGTAATTTAATACATTTTTTGACCTGAATACTATGACTAGCTACTTGAAACTGATACAGGTTTGAGAGTGAGGCTCTAGACCTTTTGAAAGAGTGTCAACTCAGACACTCAGCTTCTAACTGAGACTGAATATACTGAAGGTATTACTGACAGTGTCCCATTGTGCTGGAGGGTCCGTCTCACCTATCAGCTGAGTTATGCTTGGCTATGTGTTTCACTCAAGCAGTGAAATGGATAGAAAACCGATGTGGTTATTTCCCCATATTTCAGGTTGCTGCCTGGAATACTGTCAGCTGGGACCTTGCATTATGCTAATGTTATTGCAGCATTGTGTTTGCATTCCAACAGGGATTGCTTTCCTTCTCACAAACTGCACCTCACCAAAATGTGGAAGTATCCAGTTTACAAATTCACCACTACTCCTGGCATCCTCAGGGACCATTTCAAAGTATTAGATGATGGTAAGCAAATTAGTTGCTTGATTCCAATGAACTGAGGTCAACATAACATCTGTTTTCCTCAACTTTGCTATCACCTTTATTTCTGAGGTGTTTGCCTGTGCCTTGATTCATTTTGTCATCTAAGAGCATTTTCTTTGACCTAGAGCTTCTTGTCTCCTGTCAATTTTCTTCCAAGTTGTTTGCTTGCCACAGCCTGGTTAGAAAATTATAACTGACTAAGTAGCCAACAAAAATCCCTAAAGTTCTGCTGTTTTCAAACTATGCAAATGCCATTTCTAAAAAAAATTGAGCATTGACATTTGACGCAGTGAACATAAATATTTTTGTTGTCAGTGTGGAAAAAGGAGGGCAAAATTCTTGGTCACCCACTCTCAGATCAAGTAATCCTGAAGTAATGCATTTATTAGTCAAAGTATTTTGTAAAGAATGTATTAAACAAATGTTGTGAAACTTATTTTACTTATTCTTGAGATCTATGTTCTTCAAGAATTGGGAAAGTTAAAATAATCTTTGAAGTTATGCAGTTACCATCACTTCCCCAAAGTCATCAGCAAAGTTTTTGGCCAAACTGACTGCTCATGTTAGCTCAAATGAACAGTAGATAAGACTGTACTGAATTAGGCTGTTCTTGTCATATGTTAGATACGGTCTCAATCCAAAGGGTAAGTACAACTGGAGTCCTGAAGGAAAACTAAAGTCAGAATTAAAGAAAATATCAAATGTCGAGTTCAAGAGGTAAAAAAAATAAAAGCTACAAGGTCAGCAGCAACGATGAGGAAAACACACCGAAGTGCAATGAATTTTTCCACCCATCCTTTGATCTTCTCTTTCTAATATACCCTTGCTGTGTTCCATGGGACATCTCATGATCTGTCAGGTCTACCCCATGCTATGCCTCAAATTCCGTTGTTTTCCTGCATTGTAAGGCATTCCTTACAATGCCTGTGAGTCTAAGCCATAAGAGATTATCACAGAGTCCCTAACTTATTTTCCAGCTTCTGTGTTGAATCATCTCAATCCACGGTCTATGTAGCACATAGACTCAACAGTTTGTTTAGAAAGTGAATCAGATCATATTGCTGTTCTGCTTGAACCTTTTTAGTAGTTGTTTATTTATCTTGTGATTTGTAAGATCCAGCATGACTCTAGTTTTACTTGACTTCCTCTCTTCACGCTATATGTTCAAGACCCACTCTCTCACTTCGTTGCACTTGAGCCTCACTTGACTTCTTTCTCTTCCTCAGATGCATCAAGCCCCTTCGCAATACACTGTCTTTCCCCTTGCTCATTACTTTGCAGGTTTTTTTTCTCTAGCCCTTCGGATGGCTAACATCAGTGCCTTTCCTCAGGTCTACAATCAAATGTCAGCTACTCAAAGAGCCCTCTCTGACCAGCCTCTCATAGTAAGGTACTACCAATGACATTTTTTTTTCTGTCACATCATTTATATTACTTCCTTATACTATTTATCTTAATCTGCAGTATGATAGATTATGTGAATTGATCCACTCAACCTCCACTTTACCCTCCCTCTAAACTGCCTTTCTATAGCACAGACACTGGTGAGTTAAAAAAATCTACACTTACCAGACTTATTTGCACTAGAATCCTCATTCAAAATTAAGTTTTAAGTAACTTTTGAAAAACAGAAGTGAAGTACAGGCTATTGTCTTGCTTACGCTGACAAACAAGGTTGTTGAGATAAGAAGAGGGACATGGATGCAGCTGGAAACCATCATTCTTAGCAAACTATCACAAGAACACAAAACCAAACACCGCATGTTCTCACTCATAGGTGGGAACTGAACAATGAGATCACTTGGACTCGGGAAGGGGGACATCACACACTGGGGCCTATTATGGGGAGGGGGGAGGGGGGAGGGATTGCATAGGATTTATACCTGATGTAAATGACGAGTTGATGGGTGCAGCACAGCAACATGGCACAAGTATACATATGTAACAAACGTGCACGTTATGCACATGTACCCTAGAACTTAAAGTATAATAATAAAAAAAAAAAGATAAAAAAAAAAAAAAAGAAAGGCCGAATTTTGTGTTTCAGTGTATTCTCTCTAGTCTCATGGATGCTAGAGGCAACTGTGGCACAACACTAGCTCTTTGAATGTGGTTACATGATACTGGAGGGCTTTTGAATATACAACCTCCAGTGGCAGGGCTCTGACCTTCATTTCTTCAGCCTTTTGAACCATTTTGTCTGTATTTCTCTATTAACTTTCCATTTCAAACTCCTCTGTTTAAAGTATCTAGAGTGTTTTTCTTAACTTCACTTAAACACTGCCTTATTTATATGTTTATGATTTGTTTTTTGTTTGTACCCACTTGATTGCAAGCTCAAAAGGGAGAGAGATATGCCTTATTCAGTACTATACAGTTATTCAACACTAAAATATTTCTTGGCACAAAATATGAACAAATGAAGATTGATAGAACAATTCATACAAATGCACTAAGCTTAATTCATTCGGGAAATAGGCCAAAGGAATCTGGACCATAATATTCTCGGTTCTGATCTTGGTTTATTTTGGACTTACATGACTTTAGGGAATGGAACTCTTTTAGAAACTAAGAGTATCATGCCCATGCTTTTGCTTTTCAGAATATATAAATGTTAACAGTGTCTATTGAATGGATTTTCATGTAGATGTCAATGCATCCCAGTGAAAAAATAACAGAACTAGATCAGGAGCTTTCATCCATAGCAATAACTTTCAGTAAAGTTATTGCTTTTCTGACAATCTGCATATTCATCCTGGTGAATAAAATCCTATTTTTATAACTTGTCTTTTGCATGAGAAATCTGGAAATAGCACACGTTTCTGGTTGTGCTGCAGGCTTCTAAGTTACTCCAGCTGAGGCATATAGCCTTCCTTCACTTCTTCATCTCTGTTTCTCCTCTCTGCTCTTCCTTCTCTCTTGTCTTCTCTCCTTTCTTCTTAAAATATGAATTAATATCACACAACAGGCTAAATAATGCAGATTACAATATCCAATATCGTCATTCACAGAAATGAGTCAGCATCTTTCACTAAGCAAGTTTCTACCAGGAGGGAGCTTCAAACATTTTGAAATACTTCACTTCTTCAGATGAAAAGGGGCACTGAATCAAAATGGAATTGTTGTTTATGTTGATCTGCTCTCTCTCACCTGCAATACTTAATCAGGTTACTGAGGTCCTCTTTACTCCTTCCTTCTTCTGATAGTTTAAAATTGACATAGTGGCCCATCATTAGTACATTGATTCTAAGGGTTAGGGAGCTGCTGCTGTTGACGGATGCACTATGAATGATCTGACATATTTTCAATTTATTTTTTTCCTTGTTTTTTAAGTAACAACTTTCTAGTATCTATAAACATAATTTTTTAACTGGCTCTTCTAAAATATATATATATATTTTATACATAAAATATATATATAAATATATATAATATATTTTTTTATATATATAATAAAACATATATATAAATATATATAATATATTTATTTTATATATATATAATAAAACATATATATTTTATGTATAAAATATATATCACATAAATATATATATTCTAAAATATATATATGTATATATGTACACACACACACAAGCCAGTCATGTTGGGCTGTCCCAAAAGCTACATGAAAGGGAAAAACAGACCACGTTTTTCGTTGTTGTTGTTTTGTTTTTCCTAAGGCAGTTTTGCGAGCTCTGAAGCAAAAAGCAATTTTAGCCAATAAAAACTGATTCTCTCAAGTGCAGCAGCCAAATGTGGCCTCATTGCAACAGAGGAGGGAGCTGGAAGCCAGAGGATTGATGTTGCCTGCTTCCATGGGCTTTTATGAGCTCACTCAATGCCCATGTGATGAGCAGCATTTAGTGTGCAAAGAGCTAAAGAGACACACCAGTATGCATATTGATGAGCATAACCACTCACCATTCACCAACCACAGCCTGCTCCTTCAGATCCTCTTTTATGTGGGAAGAAGAGAGAACATAAAAACATGTGTTCAGGAGTTCTCTTTCTATTTATGTTGGAAGAAATGGAGAAGGGAAAAGGTGACTAGGGGATTGAAATAAACCAACAAACCAGGAAGAGCAAAAGGAGAGCAGAGGAGAAAGGGGCTGAACCTAAGGCAATACATTTCTCAAACACTGACAACATTTTCACCTTATGTTCTTTGTTCAAAAAAAGCAAAATAAGATACTGATTTGGCACTGTAGGCATGGAGAGAGAAGTAGAAGAAACAAGTGGGTTTTGCTGGTACATCTAATTCCTTACACATAGCAGCATGAAGAATGATTTTATCAGTTCTGTTCATTTTCCTTTATCCTTTTGCCTTCCTTCTTCCCTCTCTCCCTCCTTCCCTCCCTCCCTCCCTTCCTCCCTTCTTTCCTTCTTTCCTTCTTTTTTCTGTTTCAATTACTGGGCTGCATTTAGATATTACATGGTCCAACCCCCTCCCTTTGTGTATCAAGGGTCAGAGAGTCCTTAAAAAATTAAATTACCTGCCAAATTAAATTAACTATTATCAACTCCTATAAGAGCTAGAAATGTAACTTAGATTCTATGACTTCTATTATAGTATCCTTTGCATTATTTTATCTGATATTATTAATAGTAGTTGGTATTTCTTTATGGAATTTATGTATCCTTGAGCATTAACTGTAATGATATTTTCATAAAATTTAGCATTATGTAAAAGTCACAATTGACGTTGATACAATGTGTTTTCAAGACACTTTTAAAACTCAGTACATTTTCTGTTCTCACAAACTCAGAGGTAATTTACCTGGAACCAAGATCCAAGAGCCAATTCTTAATTATCTGAAGTAAAATCTATTCCATGTCTGATATTTCTGAAGCACAAAAAGGAAGACAGGGATTAATACAATCTTTAATGCAGCGAATATTGCTAAATATCCATGACAGTTATGACTACCAACACCTTTGGTAGAATTGAAGCTGTGAAAGGTAAATAAATCTGAAGGTCCCCAAATCACTAAGCTAAAAGTCGAGCTGGAAGCTGCTTAGTCCAAACCTGCCTCCCATTCTGTTCAAAGTCACCCCTCTGCTCACTGAGATAAATTGCATATCTGCTTCCTTTGGAGAGGCTAATCAGAAACCCAAAAGAATGCAACTGTTTGTCTCTTATCTACCTATGACCTGGAAGCCTCCTCCCTGCTTCCAGTTGTCCTGCCTTTGCTTCAAGTTTTCCTGTCTTTCCAGACAGAACCAATGTTCATCTTACATATGTTGATTGATGTCTCATGTCTCCCTAAAATGTATAAAACCAAACTGTGCTCTGACCACCTTGGGCACATGTCATCAAGACCTCCTGAGGCTGTGTTGTAGGTGCCCATCGTCGACCATGGCAAACTAAACTTTCTAAATTAACCCAGACCTGTCTCAGTTAAAGTGCATTACTAAGATGTTAATTTACTTATGTAAGTTCTGAAAAGATATTCGGGGTTCACAAAGCATATGGTAAATTTCAGACATAAGGAACGAAGGTTGTGGTAGTGAAAAAGAGTGCCTCGTATCATGCTTCTAGGGATCTTTATGTTTTTAGAAAATAACTTACTAGGAAACACTGGCTGTTCTGAAAAAAAAAAAATAGGTGGTTAAAGTGGTTTATTAAAGCAATGATCCTGATACCTCAGGTCACACAATATTTTTACTTAAAATATACAAATAATTAAGCAAAATATGTTTTGCTGTAGACAGAAATTGATCCAAGAATGTGAATTAATACTCAATTCTTCAATCTGTTGTTATGCCCAGACCGTTTATTCACCGAAGAAGACCACCAGAGTCCAGAGTCAAAGCTAAGCAGCAAGGATCTTTATTACAGGTTCGAACCTGGAACTCTCCCTTGCTCACGAAACGAGACGGGCAGGAGAGCTCCCCCACTGAGCTCCGAGCAGTGTTATATAGTCTAAGAAAAGTGGGCATAGAGTTATACAAATCAGATATATGATTGGCTAGTGTTTGAACAAGGCGATTTGGCTAACTATGATTGGTTCCCGCCATTTCTGATATTTTGGTTCAACCTTTGAGGCGGGAGAGCAGGTTTATGGCAGCAAGAGTTTATCTTACTTAAGCACGTCTTGTGACCTTGCCTCAGGACTTACAAAATCTCTGGTACGTGCAGAAAAACAGGTACTCACAGAACTTACGAAATCTCTGGTATGTGCAAAGATTAGAGAGCAGAACAAAGGGTGTAGTGGTGGGGGCGGGTACACATCTATCTTTGTGTCCTTTCACTGTATGTCATAACACTGCCATAATAACAAGAACAATCACAACACTTTTTAAAATTCATAAAAATGGATTAATGTATCAGAAAGTAATGCTAAAAGGGATCATGAAAATCATAAAATTCAGCCCTTGATTTTGGTAGGGAAGAAAATTAAGTCTAGAGAATAAAGTGCATTACCAAGATGTCAATTTAATTACATAAGTTCTGAACATAATTATTTTCAAAATTTGGGCTAGAAACCAATTATTATTATTTTTTTTCTTTTTTCCAACATTGGATACCAAACATGAGGCAGAATAATTCTGGAGAGTCATAGATTTGTTGCAAGGTGCCTGTTAATCCAAATGTACAACAAACCTTATTGAGATTTGAATAATAAACTTTATTTAAGTACATATTTTTAATAAATGTAGATATTGGTATGACTGCCTAATGGGTTCAGCTTGCCTACTGCCTAGACAGAGCCAATTTAGACAGGGAAATTGCAATAGAGAGAGAGTAATTCATTCAGAGCATTCTGTGAGGAAGTCTGGAGTTTTATTATTACTCAAATCAGTCTCCCTGAAAACTGGAGAATCGAAGTTTTTCAAGATAATTTGGCAGATAGGGGCTTAGAAAGTGGGGAGGGCTGATTGGTCGTGTTGGAGATGAAATCATAGGGGGTTGAAGTGAGTTCTTGCTGTCTTCTGTTCCTGGGTGGAATCATAGATTTGGTTGAATTAGGTTACTGGTCTGGACATTGTCAGCTGGTGCATTGGAATGGAGAGTTTGCAAAATATCTCAAGCACTGATCTTAGGTTTTACAACAGTGATATTATTCCCAGGAGCAATTTGGGGAAGTTCAGACTCTTGCTCCATGGCCCCTAAATTGTAATTTCTAATCCTGTAGCTATTGTAGTCCTACTGTAACAGGACAAGCTGCAGACAAAACCCCTCAGACACCGAGTTAAAGAAGGAAGCTGTTTATTCGGCCAGGAGCATCTGCATGACTCCTGCCTCAAGAGCTGAGCTCCCTGAGTGAGCAATTCCTGTCCCTTTTAAGGGCTCACAAGTCTAAGGTGTGTGTGTGAGAGGGTCGTGATTGAGCAAGCAGAGGGTACGTGACTGGGGGCTGTATGCACTGGTAATTAGATCAGAAGAAAACAGGATAGGGATTTTCACAGTACTTTTCTATACAATGTCTGTAATCTATAGATAACATAACTGATTAGGTCAAGGGTTGATCTCTAACCACCAGGCCCAGGGTGCGGTGCTGGGCTGTCTCCCTGTGGATTTCATTTCTGCCTTTTAGTTTTTACTTCTTCTTTCTTTGGAGGCAGAAGTTGGGCATAAGATGATATGAGGGGTGGTCTCCTCCCTTACTACAAAGGCAGACTGGTCCCCATGCACAAAGGGTTTTTTGTTTGTTTTGTTTTTTCTGGGAAAGAGCTATTATTATTATTGTTTCAAAGTTAAACTATAAACTAAATTCCTTCCCAAGGTTAATTGGGAAAGAACTAGGACAGGTTAGAGGTTAGAAGCAAGATGGAGTTGGTTAGTTCTGCTCTCTCTCTCTTTCCCCATCATAATTTTCTCAGTTACAATTTTTCAAAGGTGGTTTCATTGATATAATTCCTATTAAATAATTTACCACTTTTGATTTAACAGTAGTTTTTAAATTTTTTTTTGTAACTCCATGAAAAAGCAATGAATTTCCCAGTCTGAATGATTACTATCATTTGTATGTTTCCCAATATTTTTGATATTTAAAGGGATCTTCTTATTATAATACATTGAGAAATACTATTCTACTACATTAATGAGTTATCCTTAGCATGTCAGGATTTAGTGTTAAAATTTATTTAATTTTTGGGCAAAAAATGTCTACAGAAACCCGGGTTCTGAGCTGAATTATAATGTAAAACCATCTGGAAAATTTCCTTGTTATCAACTCAGTTACTACTTTTCAAGCATTGCCATTCCTGAATTAATATTACTCAGTAATCACATGCATTTACTTTAGAAAGTGAGAAATGTGACAAAACAGTTATATTCAGTCAAAGCTCAAATAACCTCATACTTCAATTTGTGATTTTTACTTTTTTTCAAATCAACTTTTATGTGAGGATATTCTGGAATATAGGCATGCTGGAATTGGCCATTTGTATTGCGTAATGAGATTCAGAATGACTTGGGAGGTAGTTTTAAACATTTAGTTTTGCACAATATTATTGTACTCTGATTTCAGCATTCTCCTTAGAAGCATCCAAATAGAATTTAGTTCCTGGACCTGGGGAGTTAGTAAGCCTTCGAAGGCAAGGACACCTGGTGGGGTGGGACCGTATTTGTCTACCTTTCACCAAGCATCCAAGTCACTTCAAAGTGACTCATGAAAAGCCAAGTTTGGCAAGAGTGGAGGTTTTCAAAGAACTTCAGTCACCTCAATTAACCAAGCCACAGGGATTCAAAATAAAGCAATTAGCAGACTTAAATAACACAGGATGGTGGAATGCAGTCGTTATTTTGGCTTTCATAATATGATTGTTTTTCCCCTCATTGGTTGAGAGTAAAATGCTGCTTCTAATAAGTTACATGTAAAAAGAGTCAATGGAATTTCACACTTTTTAAAGGTCTTCCAGCAATTGCTTGTATAATCTTGGCACATCTGATTGTGTTGAAATATATTAATTATCTAAATATGCATTTTCATTTAAATGTTAACTCCAAAAGAGTGTTCCTGATATGACAATAGAGGGACAATTTAAAGTAAAACTCTAGGGTAAGCCTTAGGTGAAATGGGGTTCAGGATATGTCACCCAAAATATAGCACCTTGGCATTTGAGGAAGGAGCTGAAGCAGGAAGGAACTGAAGCAGGAAGTGCACTCTCACTTTCCCTCACGCTTTTCCCTTGAAGGAGGCTATAATAGAATTTGTTGGCCTCTCTCTAAAGTAGGTCATAGAACCTTCATTCCAGAAGTGTCCACCCTATACCTAGAGGAAAATAATACCATACAGGAACACGGAGAAGAATCTGAACTAATAGACCTTGCTAAGTTGACTGTAGTTTATTACCATAGCCTTTGTCCTCTAATTATACACTTGCATGACTGTTATCAGAAAAGGGTCTCAATCCAGACTGCAAGAGAGGATTCGTGGACCTTGTGCAGGAAATAATTCTGGTGTAGTCCACAGAGTAAAGTGCAAGGATGTTTATTAAGAAACAAAAGTACTGAAAGAATGGCTGGCTACTCCATAGGCAGAGCAGTGGCGTGGGCTGCTCGACTGAGTATACTTACAGTTATTTCTTGATGATATGCTAAACAAGGGGTTGTTTATGAGCTTTCTGGGAAAGGGGTGGGCAATTCCCAGAACCGAGGGTTATTCCCCTTTTTAGACCATATAGAAGTGGTCCCCAACCTTTTTGGCACCAGGGACCAATTTCTGTTAGTGGGTGGCAGTGTATGGTGTGGTTTTGAGATGAAACTGTTCCACCTCAGATCATCAAGCATTCGTTAGAATCTCATAAGGAGTGTGTAACCTATATCCCTTGCATGTGCAGTTCACAATAGGGTCTGCACTTCTGTGAGAATCTAATATCACTGCTGATCTGACTGAAGGCAGAGGTCAGGTGGTAATGCTCACTCGCCTGCTACTCATCTGTGGCTGTACGGCCTGATTCCTAACAGGCCATGGATGGGTACTGGTCCACAGCTTGGGGATTGGGGACCCCTGCCATATAGGGCAACTTCCCGATGTTGCCATGGCATTTGTAAACTGTCATGGTGCTGGTGGGAGTGTCTTTTAGCATGCTAATGCATTATCATTAGCATATAATGGGCATTGAGGAAGAACAAAGGTCACTTTTGTCACCATGTTGGTTTTGATGGGTTTTGGCTGGCTTCTTTAGTACATCCTGTTTTATCAGAAAGGTCTTTATGACTGTATCTTGTGTCAACTTCCTATTTCATCCTGTGACTAAAAATGGCTAACTTCCTGGGAATGCAGCCTAGCAGGTCTCAGCCTAATTTTGCCCAGCTGCTATTCAAGGTAGTCACTCTTGTTCGAACGCCTCTGATATGCATATCCATAAAAATATAGTTTCTCTTATTTCTTTGGATCCTGTTTTAGGAAAGCTTCTATGTCATGAAAACTTATATTTGATAAATGTGCATTTTCTCTTAATTTGTCTTCTGTTATAAGGGAGTCAGCCATGAACCTTGCAATGGGTGAGAAAGCTTTTCTCCCCTGTAGGTATACTTTGCGAAAAGTAACCTTGTGCTTGACATTGAGGAGGAGGAAATGGGGAAGAGAAGTTTGCCATTAATAATCTAGAGCCAAATCTGGCATATATTACATGTCTATATTAAACTTAGACACTGAGTTTTGATTAGATTGTAAAAATAACATACAAGGTATACTTAATGAGATATATAAACAGAGTCTTGGGGTTAAATCTTAGCTGGGTTATCTACTAGCCATGTGATCTGAAACAAAGTTTGTTTTGTTTTGTTTTAAATTTGATAATCTGTTCATTTTTATCTTTAATGCAAAGCTATAACTGTCTTACCACATCATTGCAAGTATAAAGTAAAATATATTTAAAAATAGCCCAGAGTAGATATTACTTTAGAATAGAGCTGTTTATTTCCCTTTGTTCCTTAGAAACATATCTAATATAAAATACTACCTATCAAGTATTTCCTTATAAAATGGTTTTAAAATGAGCAGAAAGATCATACATTGTTAGATCTGGGAGGGGCATTAAAAACATTTGCTCCCTATTTTTCAAGACAAAATGTTGAGTCCTAGAGTGTTTAAGTGACATGTTTATTGTGGGCTTAAAACAAATTTTCTACAGGGCCAGGCATTCATTTTAGTGCAAGCCATAGCAGTGACAAAGAGATTTAAATGCTTCCTTCAAAATTTTCAAATCTTGTTAACTACAAATATCAATTCAAATGGGAAGTTCTTGTTCCCTAAAAGATTGTTTTAGAAAATTGTCAAACTCTGGTGAAAAAGTAAAAAAATGATTAGACTGAAAAAAAAATTATGTCAGTGACTTTTCTCTGTTATAAATTCTGCACAGTATTTTAAAATGATATGTTATCTTGATAATTGCATTTATCTCAAAGTGTTTATGTAGACCTGCATAACCTCTTTGGTTTGTTCTAAGTTTGGCTACTTAATATTTCTTTGTGCTGTTGAAAATTTTTTGGTTAAGATAACAGCTAATTTTAAATAATTCTTTAAAAATGCGAAAAAAAGGCCAGGCGCAATGGCTCATGTCTGTAATCCCAGCAATCTGGGAAGCTGAGCAGGGTGGATCACCTGAGGTCAGGAGTTCATGACCATCCTGGCCAACATGGTGAAACCCCGTCTCCACTAAAAATACAAAAATTAGCTAGGCATGGTGGCAGGCACCTATAGTCCCAGCTACTCTGGAGGCTGAGGCAGGAGAATAGCTTGAACCCAGGAGGTAGAGGTTGCAGTGAGCCAAGATCACGCCACTGCACTCCAGCCTGGGCAACGAGAGCGAAACTCTGTCTCAAAAAAAAAAAAAAAAAAAGAGAAACAAAATTAATCATTTGTTAAATCCTTAAATATAATTTTTAATGGTGACGAAATATATTATTTTAACCCAAATAAAGGAACTAGGTTACTGTATATCAAATAATTAATGTAATATTTTTTCTATGAGGAAAGCATAAAATAAACATAGACTTTCAATATGTTTGCCACTGCTGCCTTTCAAGTCTATAGAAAAATTTTACAAATAGCAAAAAGCTCTTGCTTTCTATTGGTAATAGATTCTATTGGTAAAAGATTCAATATTGCTCACTGAATTATCTAAAATGGATAACATCTAATCAAATGGATTTTACAGCAACAATAGTAGGAGCTAAAAAATTTAATTTATAGAGAAACTCACTATGGTCTATAGCATGAACAGTTTATGGAGAGATCTGGGCATAAATAGCTAACCACAATTCAACATAACAATTGCTATTAAGGGCCTAAAATATAAAATAGGAAGATTAGAGAAACAGATCAAGTAAGTGCCTTACAAAAACAGAAAAAGACTATAAAAGAAGAGGCGTTTCAGCTTGATTTTGAAAGATGAATATAATATTCAAATGGAATTAAATGTTCAGAGATTTGCATTTTTTATAGGAAATAAATGAGGCCATTTGAGATAACCCTCTTTCAAAATTTTATATGATTTTATACATTAGAGAGGAAGACGTAAATGGTCAGGTGGTTTGAGCTAATTTGGCTGTGTTTTAAGAAACTTTCACCTGAAAGAAGATTTCAAGACAGAAAACAAACTAACAGTAATTTTAAGTGAAGTGTTTTGTTGCTTTAGTTTTTTCTTAAATTTATCCCCAAATTACAGATAATTTGGGCTGAGATTACAGTTCAATTCAATTAATAGTTATTGGCTTTGTTTATAACACTGGGCCATAAGATAGCAATTTCATGCCATCAATTTTACAAACTAGAAAGAAGAAAGCAAAATATGCAATGTGACCTGAACAGATATGTTTTATGTCTTTGACATGGTTGTACACTTCTTGAGGACCAAATATCAACCAATATCTGCTTCATAAATTTGTTTTCAATTACTCTTGGTATAGTATCTTACACAGAGTGATCAATAATTAAATTAAGTTCAACACAAGAGTGCAGTTATGAATCAGAGGAGAACAAATCACAACTGGCTAGCAGAATTAGAAAAAACTTCATGTAGGAGGGGATCTTTTAGATGGACCTTAAAAATCAAGAGGCTCAGGACAATATACAGATTGTCAGGAAGTACTTTAGATGATGCTGAATGACATCAGCTATTAAAGAAGTGGAAATCAAAACTACAAACTTTATGCCCACTAGGATGGCTGTATTAAAATAGATATAATAGATATATAATAGTGAGTTTTGACAATGATGTCAATAATTGGACTCCTATACAATAGTGACAGGAATGAAAACTTAAATGCAAATGAATTCTGTTATGGAAAGCAATCTTGAAGTTCTTCAAAACATAGACTCACCATTACCTAGCAATTCCACCCCCAGGTTACAGAGACAAAAATGTACGTCCATAGAAAGACTTGTACAAAAATGTTTGTAACAGCGTGTTCTTAGTAGGCAAAAAGTTGAAACAACTCAAATGTCCATCAGCTGTTAAATGAGTAAATACAAGGTTGTCTGTGCATACAATTAAATTTTACTCAGCAATAAAAAGGAATGAAGTACCAATATGTGCTACAACATGGATAAAACTTGAAGGCATTCTAAGTGAAAGAAATCGGTCATAAAACGGCATACTTTGGGAGGCCGAAGCGGGAGGATCACATGATCAAGAGATTGAGACCATCCTGGCCAACATGGTGAAACCTAGTCTCTACTAAAAATACAAAAATTAGCTGGCCGTAGTGGCACATGCCTATAGTCCCAGCTGCTTGGGGGGCTGAGGCAGAAGAATCCCTTGAACCTGGGAGGTGGAGGTTGCAGTGAGCCGAGATCATGCCACTGCACTCCAGCCTGGCAACAGAGCAAGACTGTCTCAAAGAAAAAAAAAAAAGATGGCATATTATGTATCCTATTTATATGAAATATCCAGAATAGGCAAATCTGTAGAGAAAAAAATAGATTCGCAGTTTAGGGCTAGGATGGGGGAGGATAGCTGGGGGAAATTGAAAATAACTGCTAATGGATATGAGTTTCTTTTTTATTTTTAATTGACACATAGTTATTGTACATATTTATGGGATACAATGTGATGTTTTGATACATGTGTACGTTATGCAGTAATCAAATTAGACTAGTTAGCATATTCAACTTCTCAAACATTATTTCTTTAGGGTAGGAACATGCAAAATCCTCTCTTTTAGCTATTTTGAGATAGATAGCAACTTATTGCTGATTAGAGTAACCCTACTGTGCAATATAGGACATCAGAACTTATTGTTTCTTTCTAATGATAACTTTGTACCCAATGACCATCATCTCCCCTATTTTCTCCTCCCTGCTACCTACCCAGTCTCTGCTAACCAGTGCTCTCTACTTCTACGAGATCAATGTTTTTAGATTTTGCATATGAGTGAGAATGTGATATTTGTTTTTCTGGGTCTAACTTATTTTACTTACCATAATGTCCTCCAGGTTCATTCATGTAAAATAAGATTCTGTTCTTTTTTTTTTTAAATGACCAAATAGTATTCCATTGAGTATATATACCATAATTTTCTTAATTTATTCAACTGTTGTTGAACACCGAGGTTGATTTCTTATGTTGGCAATTGTAAATAGTGCTGCCAACATGAAAGTGCAGATATCTCTTTAATTTCCTTTCATTCATATATATTCCCAGTAGTGGGATTGCTGGGTCACATGGCAATCATATTTGTAATAATTTGAGGAACCTCTATAGTATTTGCCATAATTGCCATATTAACTTAACATTTCAATGAATAATGTGTAAGAGTTCCCTTTTCTTCATATCCTGACCAAGACTTGTTATCTTTTGTCTTTCTGATAATAGGCATTCTAACTTGGGGTGAGGTGATAATCTCATTGTGGTTTTGATTTGCATTTTCCTGATAATTACTAATAGCATTTTTTCATATACCTGTTGGTCTGTTGTATATCTTCTTTGGAAAAATGTATACTGAGGTGTTTTGCCCAGTTTTTAAATCAGGTTACTATTATTATTATTATTTGCTTTCGAATTGTTCAAATTTCTTATATATTCTGGACAGTAACCTTTGTCAGATATAAAGGTTGGAAATATTTTCTTTCATTTTGTAGGTTGTCTCTTCATTTTGTTTGTTGTTTCCTTTTCTGTGCAGAAGCTTAAGTTTAGTGCAATCCCATTTATCTATTTTTGCTTTTCTTGATTATGCTTTTGAGCTCTTATCCAAAAAATATTTGCATAGTCCAATGTCATGAATCATTTCTCCTATGTGTTTTTTTCTAGTAGTTTAATAGTTTCAGGTCTTGCATTTAAGTCTTCATTTACAGTTGATTTTTGAATATGGTAAAATATAAGGGTCTGGTTTTATTATTCTGCATATGGTTATCCAATTTTGCTAGTACCATTTATTAAAGTGATTATTATTTTTCCAATGTGTTTTCTTGGCACCTTTGTTAAAAGTCAGTTACCTGGAGATTTGTGGATTTATTTCTAGGCTCTATCTGTTCCATTGGTATATGTGTCTGTGTTCTTAGAGTAATACTATTCTGTTCTGGTTACTCTAGCTTTGAAGCATATTTTGAAATCAGGCAGTGTGCTGCCTCCAGCTTTGTTTTTTTTTGTTGTTGTTGTTGTTTTTGGTTTTTGGTTTGGTTTGTTCATTTGTTTATTTTCTCCTCAAGATTTATTTGGCTATTCAGGGTCTTTTGTCCTTCTACATGAATTTGAGGATTTTTTTTATTTCTATGAAGAACGTCATTGGTGTTTCGTTAGAGATTATATTGAATGTATACTTTGGATAACATGGACATTCTTTTTGTTTGTTTTTTGAGGTGGAGTCTTGCTCTGTCACCCGGGCTATAGTGCAGTGGTGTGATCTCAGCTCACTGCAACCTCTGCCTCCAGGGTTCAAGCAATTCTCCTGCCTCAGCCTCCCGAGTGGCTGGGACTACAGGCACGTGCCACCATGCCCAGCTAATTTTTGTATTTTTAGTAGAGATGGGGTTTCACTATATTGTGCATGCTGGTCTCAAACTCCTGACCTTGTGATCTACCTGCCTCAGCCTCCCAAAGTGCTGGGATCACAGGCATAAGCCACCACGCCCAGCCAGCATCGACATTTTAACAATATTAGTTAGAATCCCTGAACAGGGGATATCTTTCCATTTATTTTCATACTCTTCAATTTTTTTAAACATATTTTACCATTTTTAGTGAAGAGAGCTTTTACCACCTTGGTTCAATTTATTTCTAAGTATCTTGTTTTTTAATAGCTACTCTTAATGGGAATATTTTCTTGATTTCTCTTTCAGATAGTTCATTACTAGTATATAGAAATGCTACTACATATAGCATATATTACCATATAAAATGCTACTGATTTTTATGTTAATTTTGTATCCTATAACTTTATTAAATTTATTATTTCTAAAGATCTGTCTTTTAATTCAGAACTTTATTTATTTATTTATTTATTTATTTAGTTATTTTCAGATAGGGTCTTACTCTGTTGCTCAGGGTGAAGTGCAGTGATGTGATCATGGCTCACTGCAGCCTCAACCTCCCGGGCTCAAGCAATTTTCCCACCTCAGCCTTCTGCGTAGCTGGAATCACAGGTACATGCCACCACTCAAGCCTAAGTTTGTTTGTTTGCTTGTTTGTTTATTTCTTTCTTTATTAAAGATGGGGGTCTTCCTATGTTGCCCAGGCTGGTCCTGAGCTCCTAGCCTAAAGCTACCCTCCCTCATCGACCTCCCAAAGTGCTGGGATAATAGGCATGAGCCACCAAACCGAGGCTCAGAAATTCTTTTTTCTTTTTGATCTAGACTGTTGTTGAAAGTCTCAATTGCACTTTTTGTTTCATTTACTGAGTTCTTCAGCTCCAAGATTTTTATTTTTATTATATTTATCTCTGTGTCAAATTTCTCTATTCAGATAGTAAATTGTTTTACTGATTTCATTGAATTGTTTATTTATAATCCCATATTTTTCACTGAGTTTTCTTAAGATTATTATTTTTAATTCTTTTTCAGGCATTTATATATATATATATATATATATATACACACACATATATATTTCCTTTGGGGTCTGTTACTGGAGAATTATTTTGTTCCTTTAAAGGTGTCATGTTTCCTTGCTTTTTCATGTTCCTTGTGTCCCTATGTTGATATCTGAACATCTGGTGGAACAGCCTACCTTTTTCAGTTTTGTGGAGCAGCTTTTGTAGGCAAAGACTTATTCCTATAGATGGGTTCTAGGGAGTCTGTTGGTTGGTATGCATTAGCTTTGTTTCTGGATAAATGTGGTAGTATAGTTTCCATGCAGTTTATTCTCCTATAATCCATGTCAGAGATGTCTGCCAATGCCTTAGTTGCCTAGGCTAAGGGAGATTATGGTGGCATTGGTGGCACAGTTTTGTCAGAGGTGGCCTCATTGAATTTATTTTCAGGCTGGGGGCACTGTATGTCATATGTCGGCCAGTCAGAAGCCAGAATCACTGGAGATAGGGTCCTTAGTCTCTTTTTCAGGCTGAGGGTGCAGGTGCAAAGCAAGCAGTTCTGCTAACTCTAGGGCAGGGTTCCCAGAGAAAGTTTTGCTGGTTTATTTCTTCAGCCAAGGATACAGGAGCATGCTGGTTTGGTTAGTTTCAGAGTGTGGCACCCAGGCTGTTTCTCTGGAGAGGGTACAGGCCCATAGCATTTCAGCCAGATTGAGGGTAGGGCTTCCAGGGGCAGGTCACTGAAACTTTTTCTCCTGCTGGGAGCTGTAGTTTATGGCAGTTTGCCTGACTCAAGGTTGGTTTTCACACTATGCAGAACCACCTGTTGCTTGAGCGGCAGGACATCACATGGGCATGGGCACTGGAGTCACACCTATTTGTGGCTTCACTCTGAGCAGGTCGGATCATTACACTGCAACCACCTATGTAAGCATTGTGGAATGATGGCAGAGCCTTAGGACAAGAGAGATGTAGAGGCTACTGGCCCCCAGAGTAGGACACACTCCAGCAGTGACTCTGGTTTCAGAATGGCAGCATGCTGTAACAGCTTGGGTCATGGGGCAGGAGGTGGTGCACAATGTAGTTTCCTCCTCTGGAACAATGTGGCCACCTGAATTCTAAGCAGCTCCCCAAACTGGGCTCAGGGCCTGTGAGGACTGGTGAATTCTGTAGTAAAAACTGCAGGTGTCTGTAGTAGTAATGTGGGGTGTTGGGGGCCTCGTACTTACGTTTTCCTCACAAAGGGAAGTCCCTCCTGACTCGGAGCTGATCTGATCCTGGCAGAAGAGATGGTGCAGCAGAGGTAGGGTGCCGTGCTCCTCTCTCTATGCTGCTATCCTCGGTGTCTATGATCCACAGGGACTTCACCACTCCCTTGCTGTACTCCACCATGCTTCTTCACAGGCTTTAATTGTATTACAGTTGTTTATTTGTTCTTTTGGTCCTTTTTTGTGGGGAAGATGAGTACCAGGCACTTCTAGTCAGCCATCTTGCTACTGTCAATCTGGACTTTTTTTTTTTTTATTTTTTTGAGGTAGTAAAAATATTCTTTTTTTTTTTTTTTTTTTTTTTTTTTTTGAGACGGAGTCTTGCTCTGTCACCCAGGCTGGAGTGCAGTGGCCGGATCTCAGCTCACTGCAAGCTCCTCCTCTCGGGTTCACGCCATTCTCCTGCCTCAGCCTCCCAAGTAGCTGGGACTACAGGCACCCGCCACTTCGCCTGGCTAGTTTTTTGTATTTTTTAGTAGAGACGGGGTTTCACCGTATTAGCCAGGATGGTCTCGATCTCCTGACCTCATGATCCGCCCGTCTCAGCCTCCCAAAGTGCTGGGATTACAGGCTTGAGCCACCGCGCCCGTCCGTAAAAATATTCTTTAATGAATTGTGGTGAAAGTTATACAACGCTTTGAATACAGTAAAAATCACTGAATTGTACATGTTACATGACTGAATTACTTGGTATGTGAATTATATCTCAATAAGGGTGTTAAAAAATAAAATTTTAAAAATTCTCCTACTGAAACATGATAGGGGCATTCTAATATGGAGGATGACATGAGAAATGCAGAACAGAGGTGAAAAAATCCAGGACCTTTAGGGAAAAAGTCGCTAGTTTAATAGAGTATGAAGTAGGTAGAATTCTCAGTTTCCCAGGACTCCCTAGCCCTGGTGTACATATATGTGCCCAATTTTTAATCAAACACTGATCCAAATGTTGCTGCAAAAGGATTTTGCAGGTGTAATTAAATCCCTAATAGTTGACTTCAGATTAACCAAAAGGAAGATTATGTGAGGTATACCCAACCTAATCAGGTCAATACTTGAAAGAAGTCACAGAGATTCAAAGCAGCAGAAATTTTTCACTTGCTAGCTTTGAAGACGGAGACAACCAAGCTTTGAACTGCTATGAAGAGGTGAGAGGGACCTCTGTGAGCCTAGAGCAGCCCTAGACAGGCAGTCAGCAAGTAAATGACAACTTCATTCCTACATTTACAAGGAAATGAATTCTGACAATAACCAGTGAGCCGGGAAGACGACTTCCAACCTCATATGACATCATGGCCTTGGTTATCCCCTTGATTTCAGCCTGGTGAAAAGCTAATCAGAGAAACCAACAGGCTTGTATCCAGACTTCTGACCCTTGGAAACTTTGAGGTAATAAATGTATATTGTTTTAAGTCACTAAGTTTGCGACAATTTGTTATATAGCAATAGAAAACTAACAGAAGTGCGTAGTGAAAAAATGGAAAAGACAAGTCTAGAAAAATATAAAAATAACTTTACTCCCTGGAGCCTTCAATGGATGGTTGTAATTAATTCTTTTCCTTTCAGCCCTGTTAGCATAAAAATGATGAAGGTGTTACCCACATTTATGTGCCTGCCTTTCAAATTGTATTTAGAATATATGCACACATTTTCATCAATGCCAACTTTTTCTTTGACTCAAGCTGTGAAGTTATTTTTGCCATATGTTTTCTTATAAGATGTGCATGTTTTTTTGTTTGTTTTTGTTTTTGTTTTTTTACATTTAGATAAAAATATGTTGGACATTTATGATAATGAGCTGAAATATTTTGTTTGCCTTTCTGCTTTGGTGAATTTGGAAACATCAATTTTCAGGCACCAACCTTTAATTTTAAAAGGTAACTAGTTTATTAATGTCTCTTGTGTCACCTTCCATGAGCAGTGTGCAAAATCCAAGTTATATTTAAAATAAAAATAATGGCTGGGCGCAGTGGCTCACTCCTGTAATCCCAGCACTTTGGGAGCCCGAGGCAGGTGGATTACGAGGTCAAGGGATCGAGGTCATCCTGGCCAACATGGTGAAACCCTGTCTGTACTAAAAATACAAAAATTAGCTGGGCATGGTGATGCATGCCTGCAATCCTAGCTACTCGGGAGTCTGGGGCAGCAGAATCACTTGAACCCAGAAGGCAGAGATTGCAGCGAGCTGAGATTATGCCATTGCGCTCCAGCCTGGGCAACAAGAGCAAAACTCCATCTCAAAAAACATTTATGAATAAATAAAAATAAAAAATAATGTTTATTGCTTTTTCTGAGAATTTTACATGTATCACAGGCATATTGTAGAAATTTTGGAAATTGCCAGGTACAGTGACTCACATCTGTTATCTCAGCACTTTGGGAGGCTGAAGTGGGAGGATCATTTGAGGCCTGGAGCTTGAGACCAGCCTGGGCAACATAGTGAGATTAAAACATTAGCTGGGACCAGGCACAGTGGCTCAAACCTGTAATCCCACCACTTTGGGAGGCCGAAGTGGGTGGATTGCTTGAGTCCAGGAATTCAAAACCAGCCTGGGCAACATAACAAGACCCTATCTCTATGAAAATTTTTTTTAAAATTAGCTAGGCATGGTAGTGTGCCTGTAGTCCTAGCTACTTAGGGGGCTGAGGCAGGGGGATTGTTTGAGCCAGGGAGTTAGAGGCTGCAGTGAGCCAAGATCATGCCACTGCACTCCAGCTTGGGTGACGAAGTGAGAACTTGTCTCAAAAAAAAAAAAAGCTGGGTGTAATGATATGCACCTGTAGTCCTAATTACTTTGAAGGCTGAAGAAAGAGGATCACTTGAGCACCAGAGTTCAAGGTTACATAGAGCTATGACTGTCGGACTGCACTCCAGCCTGGATGACAGAGTGAGAACCTGTTTCAAAAAAAAAAAAAATTGAAAACTTAAGAATATAGTTATTTGCAACTGGAAAGTGCGATTTATGTGAAAATACAACAAATAACATGGTTCATTATTATACATCTTTAAGCTCATCTTCATGTGTATTTTTCCCTATTTAAATATTGCTCTAAGTATTTTACACATTATTATTTCCTGACATCATATTATATAGCGATATATATGTAATAATTACAAATGTTCTGCAAAGTGAGAAAATACAAATCTAAAGAAGATAAGGTTTTTAAACTGCGTGTAATAATATTACCCTAATTATATATGCTTTTGTATATAAAAATGAAATATACTTCTCCAACTTAGTATATGTTTGTCCTATTGTTGCTGTAACAAATTACCACAAAGTTGGTGGCTTGAAACAATGCAAATTATTTTCTTACAATTCTAGAGGCCCCAAATCTGAAATGAATCTCACAAGGCTAAAATCAAGATATTGGCAGAGCTGCATTCTTTCTGAGAGCTTTAGGGGAAAATTTGTTTACTTGCCTTTTCTAGCGTATATAAGCTGCCCACATTCACTAGCTTGTGACTCCCCTCCATGTTCAAAGCTAGCAGTGTAGCATCTTCAAATCTCTCTTTGCCTCTGAAAGTGATCCTCTTCCCTCACTCTTTCATTCACAAGAACACTTGTAATTACATTGAGTTCACTTGAATAATCCAGGAAAATCTTTTCATCTCAAGGTCAGCTGATTGGCAATCTTAATTCTCTCTGTGACCTTAATTTTCCCATTGCCATGTAATATAGTCACATGTTCTGGGAATTAGAACACAGATGTTTTTTGAGGGGTCATTATTCTCTGTATCACACTTAATACTTGCTTTTTACATAGCACCATGTCTTCCCATACTTGTATACATTGATATTTATCACTGTTCCTAATGATTTTATAGATCCTTTAGATGAATGAACCAATTTTTGTTTTATCACACTGTTTTATTTTTTGGCTCTTGCTGTATTTATTATTTTCTTATTTTTATTTTTATAAATTGGTAACAATTGGCATTGCCGTTCAATAATTTATTTATACATCTTTTTCATCTTTTTACTCATTCCACATGGAATAGGTAAAAAGTAATTTTTTGTGCAACAGCTATGTGATTTCTGCATACGAAAAGCCTTAAGTATCAAAATGATCAAAAGTAGTTCTGGAATCAGAATGTTGAGGTTCAAATTCTTGTCTCATTACTTACTGTTTGTTTGACCTTAGACAAGTCACATAATCACTATAAGCCTCATTTGTAATAGCATCTATCAAAGCAAATGTATTGATTTCTGTAAAGTGCTTGGAGGACGAACTGACCTTTAGTACAGAATCATTGATGGCTCTCATTATCATGGGCCAAGTGCTGGGCCAGGTGTTGTATATGCAGTCATAAACAAAACACTCATAATCCCTGCCTTTCTGGAGTGAAAAATCAATTGACCCATGCATCTTTAGCAACAAGTACATGTGTATCTAAATGATAAATTCCTGAGCACAGAATGGCTGTGTAAAACAACTATATAAATTAAGTGCTATTTGGTATAATAGAGTAATTATTTGATTTTTTCAGCATAACTCATTTGGCTTTCCCTTATCGCTTTGTTAGATAGAACATACATAATAATGCTACATAGTCATACATGGCCGGCATTCCAGTGGGGATTCTAATTTTAATGAGAATAATTTAATGTGGACTGGGTTTGAAATTAGGTTGGCAGTTGATTTGGAAGAAAGAAGTATTTTTTCTCTTATAGAAATAAAACTCTTATTTGATAGGATTTTGGATTATTTATATAACTCATTATTCTTCCTCCTTTTTTTTTTTTTTTTTTTTTTTTTGAGACAGAGTCTCACTCTGTTGCCCAGGCTGGAGTGCAGTGGTACAATCAGGATTCACTGCAACCTTCATCTCCCTACCTCAAGCAATCCTTTCACCTCAGCCTCCAGAGTAGCTGGTACTACAGGTGTGCGCAACCACACCTGGTTAAATTTTGTATTTTCTGTAGAGATGAAGTGTCACCATGTTGCCCAGGCTGGTCTGAAACTCCTGCACTCAAGCCACACCCCCGGCCTCAGCATCTCAAAGTGCTGGGATCAGCCACGGTGTCAGCCACCATGCCCAGCCTCATTATTCAAAAACGTATGTTGACTTCTACTGCATTTATGTTTGTTATCTACTGAGAGGTTTTTATGGACTTTTTCCTTCTCCATGATTTATGAATAAATCAAACATTTTCAATACATTTCCTAATTTGTAGTTATCCCAGGAAAATTCTGGGATAATGATACCCTCTTTCAAGGGTATTATTTCCAATATGGCTACATTCTTACTTTGTCATAGTCTTAGCTCTGTGATCTAGAAAACAATGCATGAGTCTAAAATATACTGTTGGTATTATGTTATTGGATAATGCAATCCCTGGGTGGCAGGGCTCAATGAAAGCATAAAATGAGGTGGGGAATGAAAGACAATAAATATTAGGGCATATGTTCTTGAGCAGTTTCAGCTTAGTATTCAGCAAGACTAATTCTTGGTTTTGGAAGGCGTCTTTGGCAACCTTAAGCAATATGGCATCCAGGAAAAAGGAAGGGAGAATGTAATCCCCCACTAGGCCCTTAATAATGATAGCCATAAATGATTCTGTACTATAGGTCAGTTAGTCCTCCAAGCACTTTACCGAAATCAATATGTTTAGTTCTCATAACTACCTTAATGATAGATGTTATTACAAATGAGGCTTATAGTAATTATGTGACTTGTCTAAGCTCAAACAGTTAGTGAGAAATGTAACCCCCACTCCTCCCTGTCACCTGCATCTCATCAGCAAAGTCCACTCCAAAAAACTGTAAGTCATGTGTACTTTCATGTCGAGGTACCTGTTGTCTACAGGTAGTCACTGAATACTCCAGAGTCTCTGTGTGACAGTGGTCTGAATGCACCGATGCAGAATTTACCCTCCTTACTGAGTAGCATCACATAACCCGTGAGACTCCTTCACCTGTCACGATGGCATTAGAAACTAAAGAGTCATCTGCATTTAAGATACAAGCATCTTGAGAGAGAGAGAGAGAGAAAGTGTGTGTGTGTCTGTGTGTTAAGGGGGAAAGTGATTGAATGATTTTACTAAAGATCAACCAATACAATCATGTGGTATTAGTCCTTAAATGTGTGTTTGACACTCTTTAAAATTTTGCCTTAGTATATTTTCCAAATTCTTATTTGTTTATTTTAATTGTTGTGGAAAAATATTTTAGACACTATACATTTATTTTTAGTGTTTGTATTCGTCCAGTGTATGTATTTTAAAAAATCAGGGAGATATCTGAAATTCTGAAGTGCTTGATTTTTAGGCTGTGTGATTTTTCATAATTCTTTGGTCATTTAAAAAAAATGTAGGCAGGACTTGCTAAGCTAGTACAGGCTAAATTTAATATGTGAAATAAAAGCACTTCTTAAAATCACTGAAAAGTTTATGCTCAAAATTGTGTTGTTTTATTCTGTATTCTAACTTTTTTGTTGTTGTTGTTGTATATTGTGATCAAACTAGTTGTGTCCAAAGAATGTAAAGGTGGTTTAATGTAACTTTCCACATTTAACAAATTAGATAAGAAAGTCATATAATTATTTCAATTGATGCAGGAAGATTATTTTATAAAACTTGATACTATTTATGATTTTTTTAAAAAGATTCTGAGTCAACTAGGAATAGAAGAAAACTTGGTTAACTGCTTAAGGAAATCTACAAAATATATTCATAATGAGGAAAACTTGGAAATGTTTCCTTTTCGATAAGGAATTAGCAATAAGCCTAGTAGCATCATTGCTGATGTAGGGTATGGGCACAAAATTAGCATCATACAGTATAACCATAAAGTAGGGTTTACTGAAGGAAAGTCACAAACAGAGTGGGGGGCTAGACAGAATGATAAACTATCCTCTGCTTACTTTGAAGAGATCAGTGCCAGGCAGGGTGCATTTATGTGATAAACTTAATTTAAGTACTGTTGATGATGTTTGACTATGAGCTCAGTTTTGCTTGATCTTCTTGTTTATACTGCTGGATATGAGGTAGATGACTCAACTTGGGGATATTTTCTGTAGAGAGAGGGTACATTTTCTTTTGCTAGATATCAGATGTTTATTTTACTTTTTTATTGTATGTTGTTATTTTGTTTTTATTTTCTTCTGGGCTTGGACCAATCCCTTAGAAGAACTCAGTTAAAATGCAAGAGTATTAGATTAATCTTCCTCCACTTTGCTACTAGGTCCATTAGTAAGTACCCCTGTTGACAGTCTATGCAGTTTTTGTATAATATTTTTGGATATTGTCCTTAATTCTTGGAAACCCACCAATGCATTTTACCATGAGAAGTTTACTCAGGGTACTTGGCCTTTTTGTTTATCACCATCTTACTAAGGGAAATTTCAAATATGTATATAAGCAAACAGAGTAATATAGTAAACACTATGCAACTGTCTTGCAGCTTCTGAAATGATCTTTAACTTAGAACCAATCTTGTTTTCCTTATATACCACCACCTTCCCTACCTTGAATTACCTTGAATTATTTTGAAGTAATCCCAGATATCATATTGGCTGCATAGGGGTTTTCAGCTTATGTTCTAGTACAACATACACAGTAGATAATTTTCCCATGTGTAATGCAATCTACCTAGGTGACTCACTTATAGATTCTTACATAATTATTTTTAAATGAGTAGACATATGCACACAAATATGCACAATTCTCAGATGATGAACCAAAATCTACCTTCATTTATCACAATCAGGAAACATTATAATGCAGTCGAATGAGAGCAGTGTTATAGAATAACTTTTAGTCAGAACCAAGAAGTATATTGTTCTTTTATACATAACATTGCATGAAGTAAACTGTGATGGATGTATTTAATAGGCTGCATTAAAATAGTAAAGCGGAATTGGGTGTGTTGGCTCACTCCTGTAATCCCTGCACTTTGGGAGACTGGGGCAGGAGGATCACTTAAGCCCAGGAGTTTGAGAACAGCTTGGGCAACAAAGGGAGACCCCATCTCTCCAGAAAAAAAAAAAAAAAAAAAAAAAAATTACGTATAAATATATGTAAGTTATCCAGGCATGGTGGCATGTTTCCTTGTAACCCCAGCTATTTGGGAAGCTGAGGCAGGAAGATCACATGAACCTAGCAGTTGGAGGTTGCAGTGAGCTATGATTGTGTCACTGCATTCCAGTCTAAGTGACAGAGTAAGACCCTGTCTCAAAAAAAAAAAAAAGGAAAGCAGTAATATCAGAAAGCAACTTCTTCTACTTTCTGTCCTCAAACCTGTTCTTTTATATTTCTATTTGCAACCCAATGGAAATGTCTCTGGCGGATTTCATGGTTTTCCCATCACTTGAAACTATAACAGACCTATTATTTTTAGGTATTTAATATACCAGGATAGTAAATATTGTTTACCCACTTACTTTACAAACTTAGCGAGGGGACCTGTCGTATTTGTCCTTTTCTTTCTCTGTACCTGCTCAACTTCCTCTCCTTGCTTATTCCTCTAACTGATCCTCACCACTCAGGACACTAGGCTCCGGCAGGGCGAAAGGATGAGACTTAGCTAGTAATATTTTTACTTGTCACTTGGTGAAATGTCCTGCTTCATGACAAGCATTCCAATGCTGGCTCGTTTAGGGAAATATTATTGTTTTGCTTTTCTGAGATTCCAGGGGGTACCTCCACACCACACAGTAAAATTATTTGATGTAGATTAAAAAATAAGGTGGAATTGCACTTGATTCTACAGCTATTCCCTCTCTACCTTGCCCAGCTATTGCCCTTGTACCTAGATTGTCTCCTGCCTCAAGACTTTTAGTTGAGAGCATGGGGACGTTTAAATTTTTCCCCTGAATATTTGATAATTAGAGTCTATAAAACAAATTAATAGCCAGATTAACAGGAAAAAAGGCACACAATTTTTATTATTAACATCCATACAGGCATGGGAGTCATACAAATATGAAAAACTCTACGCAATGGCCATATGGTTGATACTTTTCCTCCCTCCCTCCCTCCCTCCCTTCCTCCCTCCCTCCCTTCCTCCCTTCCTCCCTTCCTCCCTTCCTCCCTTCCTCCCTCCCTCCCTTCCTCTCTCCTTCCCTCCTTTCCTTTCTTTTCTTTCAGAGTCTCCCTCTGTGGCCCAGGCTGGAGTGCAGATCATGGCTGACTGCAGCCTCCACCTCTCAGGTTCAAGTGATCCTCCCAACTCTGCCTCCTGAGTACATGGGACTATAGGCAAGCACCACCACGCCCAGCCAGTTTTTAATTTTTTTGTAGAGACAGGGTCTTATTATGTTGCCCAGGCTGCTTCATACCATTTTGAAGTTACAGAAAGAATCAGGGCTTGAGGCATGGCCAAACAGGTTATGGTGGCAAGACAGGTTATGGGAGGGAGAAAGGAGGAAAGGATTGGCTGGCAAAGGGGGTCCTGTTAGGTGGATGAAACCACATAGTAGCAGCTGTCAGAAAGAATAGATGGGTGTCAGACTCTTAGTTAATCTTTCCTAGATCCAGACAAGAAGGAGCTTCAGAGACAGACTATTTACATCTGTTGTTTACTTCACTTTATTTCCTCTATAGGTACAAATCTCCCTCACGAAAGACAGCTTTGTAGGGCTACTTCTGTCTGCAAGCCCTCTGAACATCCGTCTCAAAATATGTCAAAGCAGCATATTTTGGGGTGAAATATTTTTAGTTTCCTTCAAGAGGCAACCATCAGCCTCAATCTTTCTAAACTCTAGAGAATTGCTGTCAAACTTTTCAAAGGATTATATCACACACTACTTGGGTATCAGCACAGGCTGGTCTAGAATTTTCTGCAGGTCATTGAATGCAGCTGGTGGGTAGGAGGGAGGTTCCCTAATAATGCCCAGGAGATCTCTTAGGGACCCCTCTTATTTGGCGTAGGTGAGAATGTCCCTTCCTCCCTTACTCAATGGGGATAGGACAGAAAATATCACAGTACTTTCCATGCTTGCATATTTCTTCCAAAAACATCTACCCTCTCTAACACATTTTTACCTGTTCCTTAAATAAGATAGAAAAGCGTGAAAAGGATAGTTCAGCTTTGCCATCTAGTAGTGTCAAACAGTTTTCTTTAGAATATGCAGTTTCGTACCCATCGTTGTTAACTTTAGGTGCAGAGACAATAGGAATCTCTTATACTTTATGTTGTAATTATTACACATTATTTGTAACATTCCTTATAAATCATGTGATCTGACTATGCGACAGAGCTTCTAGACTATCCTCTATTTCTTTATTATATAAAGATTCAGATCATTTCATTTGGCAAGAGGACAGTTAATATCTGCAATTAAGTAGTTTCTAGGTATTAGTACTATCCTAACCACTTTTTTAGATCATCTCATGTAATCTGCAAAATTATATTATCAGGTAGTTATAACAGTTATTATATGTATCCCACTTTAATAGAGGGAACTGAGAGCAGATAAATTGCTTACAGTTGCACAGCTATCCAGTGGCCGAGCTAAGATGTGGACTCAAGACCATTTAAATATTCGATCCATCCTCTGAAAAATACATCAGAGTATACTGTGAATGGCTTTTGGCTGTATGTTTCTTAGATCAGGTTCTCATGTGTTTATTGTGCTTTAGGAGTTATTAATCTGATCGATCATCCATTCACTCTCTTGTAGGAATACAAGAATTTTTCAATCTCCTGGATTTTTAAACCGAAAAAAAAATTATACTGTATTTTTTCTCTCAAGTGCAGGCTAATAGATTTTATATTACTCTTAGAGGTGCATGTGATTAATCATTTCTATATTTTTCATTTCTAGCAGTAATATTTTCTCTAAGTTTGTACTCTTATTCCAGGAGAGTAGAAGGGTTGGAATGTTTCTCATGATTCTAATTATATCTTCAACAATAAACATCTCTGTGGCAATTCTTATATGCAAGATACTATATTAATCAGAATGCAAATAAATTTATGACATGATTTCTGGCTTTATGGAGTTTGCAGATCTAGTTAAAAGTGACATGAAACCTATATAGACAAAAGTTAAAAGTATAATATAACCCACAGTAAATTTCTACAAAAAAGGCAATACATGCTTTAAGAGGGCAAGAGTTGAATTGAATCAGTATGGGCTGTCTGATCAGGAAAAACTTCCTATATCAGAACTTTTATGACTGATCATTATATAAATAAATAATGGTTGCGAGAGGAGGAAAGCATTCCAGGCAAAGGAAACAATGAGGTACTAAGTAGAGAGTCAGGCTTACACAAATAATCTTTGAAGAAATTACTGCATTTGAAGAAATTATTGCATAGTCCCTATTCTAAAGTAATGGGGATAAATATAGATAATTAAGATCTAATTTTTAAAGGCTGTCATGTCTTAAAATGTGGAATAGCTCAAGATCTGTAGAATGAGAAGGGTGTATTTAAGAATACTGAGCTAGTATAGGATTGGGAGGACAGAAACTAAAGAAGAAAAACAATAGAAAGCTATCTATGGTAAAGAAAATGGTTCCAACAATCTAAACTTCCTGTTATGTCTTTGATAAGCTTATTTTCACTTATGTTATTATACTTTTTTACCTCCCAAGAAAAAACATAATGGTGAACAAAGGCATACCCATGAGAGCCAGAGGGTCTGATTTGAACCTCTGTGCATTAGTTGTCTGCAATAGATGGAGTTTAACTAAAAACATGATGATGGAGGGAAAAATAGTGATAGAATAACAGGTATTCTCTCTGAAAGGTTTATGGACAAATGGGTTCTTAAACTCATCTACATGTCAACAAAATATGAATTATATGAATATTTTGGACAACTGGAAAACTCTAAGCACTAAAAAGGCACACAGAGCGATCAGCAAGAAAATTAAGTACACCAGCTCGAGGCCATGATTTCCAACTTTCTAATTTAAACTTGATTTAAATATTTGCAACACTCTCAATTAGACAGTTCATCTAAAAGCTATTGCAGTCCTTTAATAAATGACAAATATTAGGCAGGATGCAGTGGCTCACGCCTGTAATCCCAGCACTTTGGGAGGCTGAGGCGGGTGGATCACAAGGTCAGGAGTTCGAGACCAGCCTGGCCAACATGGTGAAACCCTGTCCCTACTACAAATATAAAAATTAGGCAAGCACGGTGGTAGGCACCTATAATCCTAACTGCTTGGAAGGCTGAGGCAGGAGAATTGCTTGAACCCGGGAGGCAGATGTTGCAGTGAGCTGATATCATGCTATCACATTCCATCCTGGGTGACAAATATTTCCTCATGACAAAAAATACAGATACAATATTGTCCTTTCTATTACTCATCTTCCTATGACTTGCTAGGCCTTGAGGTAGTTCTAGCTGATTTACAGATTGAGAGAGAATCCTATATTACAACAAAACATTGATCTTCAGGAATATTTGTTGTAACAGTTAACCCTAACACAGCTACCCAGCAGCAACATTATATATTAATTTAATTTTTTTATTTCCCTCCATCCCTCTTTTCCCATATGGCAAGTCACGAGAAGATGCTCCTCTCCTCCCAACTACATGAGTGCAGTTGCCATACTCACCTCCTCCAGAAACTGGAGATGGTCTAGTCAGTGAGCAAAGGTTCCAAAGCGCATGGAGATAAAAGACGGAAAACAATTATATTTGAAAAGAATTTGTACTTTAGTAATATCTGCAGTGTTTCCTGTGCACATTAAAATTTGAAATGCACTGCTTTAGACCTACACTGTCCAACGGGGCAGCCAATAGGCATATGTGGTTTCAAGAACGTAAAATGTGGCTCTCAGAATTGAGATGTGGTATATGGGTAAAATATACACCAGATTTCAAAGAATTAGAATAAGGATTATATATATCTATACATATATGTAATATCTCATTAATATTTTTCTTTTGATCAAATGATATTTTGTATATATTGAGTTAATAAAATATGTTTTAAAATTAATTTTATCTTTTCCTTCTTAGTTAATATGGTGACCATAACACTTAAAATAACATATGTAGTTCCCATGGTGTTTATATGGGACAATTTTTTTCTAGACCATCAAATGCACTGGAGATAAATCTTAACTTATATTTTCCTTTGGGTTTGCATGTGATTTGATCATGTTTTGTTAGGAGGAAAATATAGTTCACATGGTCTTTGACTTTCATTTATCAGGTCTGTATGTTGTGCCCAGACCCTCTGTTCCCCAAAGAAGACCACCAGAGTCCAGAGTCAAAGCCAAGCGGCAAGGATCTTTATGACAAGTTCGAACCTGGTCCCTCCATTACACTGCATACAAGAGGGCCCCGAACAATGCGAGTGCTTGCTTTTTTATAGCCTGAAAGTTACAGGGGAACAAAGGAATTCTTTCGGTTCCTGCGCTTTCGGTAAAACCTTGAACGACTGTCTCCTTATCGGAGACCTTCCAGGTGGTGTTTGTACTGGGCTCAGGAAGTTTGAGAGATATGTGGTGGGATGGGAGGATGGGATGTGTTTGTACTGGGCTCAGGAAGTTTGAGAGATATGTGGTGATATGTGGTGGGATGGGAGGATGGGATGTGTTTGTACTGGGCTTGTTTGTTTTGAGCCCGGGGCTGAGGAATGTGCCCGGCTCCTCTCATGTATACCTAACATTGTGGTATATCATACTTTTTTTATACCTTATTTTATTTCAAACATTTGATATAAGCATCTATTATGATCTGGGAACTGTGATAACTATCAGGTAGACAGTGAAGAAAATAATAAGATACCTTATTAGTAGTCCATTTTGTAATAGAACAATATAGTAGAACAAAGTAATTTGTAGTCTACTACATTAAGACAACTTAGTAAAGTATAAGTGTAATGAGGGCATGCAAAGTATAGCATGGTAAGAGGAAAAATAGAAGGGCTGGGGGTTGGAAATAGCTGACAGTCACATTTCTCAGGATTTTGAAAGAATTGTAGGCGGCTTAACAGCAAAGAACATAGTTGCTTAAAATATGAACTTTCAAGTGTGCAGATGAAGATATTCTCTCTGTACCCAATGAAATCTTAATATTAAAGTATCTCCTGTTCTCTATTCTTATAGAAACACTAACCTTACCACTTACCAGATAGCTTCTGAATTTGATTGTTTTTTAAAATAAAAACAAAACAGAATTGTATTTTGAGTTTTACTACTTGACCTTGGCGCATTTTTTTGAATGGCATTTTCTCTCAGGAAACAGAGATCCTTTATTCAGCTGCATTGGAATGTAGTGCCTTCAATCATTCACTGATTGCTGTTCTGCTCATTAGTGGCTCCAGTGTTCCACACTGACTAAACTCACGGTATGAATTATTTTTTGGTGCCTTAGGCAGGAGCATTTAAGAACTATCTGAGGGGAATGTGTATTTCCTACACGTGTTTTTTATAGTTTCTATAGTATAGTTTTACATATATAGGGTAAAGCTCAATGTTAGATAAAAAGCTGATTTATTTCCTTTGTGGTTAGACATACATATTAGACTTTAGTGAGGATAACTACATTTTCTTTGATTTAGACCATATTTCCCAAAGACACTTAAGCTCTTAAGGTAAAAAAAAAAATACACAGAATTTGATTTTTCTTTGAACAGATCATTTGTGACTTTCATCATCAGGCAGGTGACACTATACCCCTTTTTACTCCTAGGTTGAGAGCACCTACCTTTATGGGGAAACTTTAAGCTTGAAAATGACAGGTTTATGCAACATATTTGAAGAAAATAGGAATGTTTCGTTTTAAAATATACTTCTTCAGCATATTTTGAGATGGCTTTTCAGAGAGCCAGTAAGTAAACAGCAGTAGCCCTCCAAAGCTGTCTTTTGTGGGAGAGATTTGCATCTGTAAAGAATCTGCATTGAGGCCACCAGGCCTTTCTTTGTCTAGATCTAGGAAAGATTTCCTGAGCATTTGGTACATTTAAAGGTCTGAAAGAAACGTTTACTATTTGTTTTCTTTGAAGGCTGCTATCTGTGAAGTTTCATTTATACATCAAGAGCACCTTTGCTAGGTAAGCCTCCTCTTTCCCTGCTTCCCATAACCTGTCTTGCCACTATCACCTGATTTATCTCCATAACTTGTTTTTGGCCATGCTCCGATGCCCCCATTTTTTCTGTAGCCTCAAGGTGGTATGTAAGTTTCTGTGACCCTTTGAGAGGTGAGGGTAATCACTGTGGTTCACCGAGTTGATTTTTCAGTGAACCTTCAGAAGGCAAAGAAAGTTTTTCTTTGGCTTCTACATATACAATAAACCTTTTTATAAATTTGGTTTCCTAAATTTGTTGGTAGGTTCTTGGAAAATAGCTTTTATGTAAGTTTTCTTTTACCGGACAATAAATTGCTAAGCATTCATTAGCAAATAGTGGGGAAAGAAATGAGAGATTCAGAAAATTCTAGAAAGTCTAGAACAAGTACTTTCCATTCTGGAATATGTCACAATTATGCTTCAACCCAGTGACAGCCCATAAGAATCCTTAGATTAGCCTACTCAGAAAATTTAGCATCTCAAGGAAGAAAAGACCTATTCCAGTGGTTACAATCAGCAGTTAAGTGCTAGGGAAATTCAGAGACTCTAGGAAACAAATGTCCCTGCAAATGGATTTGTGTATGTCCATGAATAAGGGCGAGCTTTGCAACTTTCATTAACTTATGGAAAATAGAGATTCAAGTTTTATGCTAAGGCGTATTTATTAGCTCCCTCAAAATGGGGAGGATTTATCTTCCTGTACCTCTTTAAAAGTTCCATTTATTTGTAATTCTAATTGTTGTACATTTTGTATCTAATTTTTAAATTCCCTCAGTGGAAGAAGTGGGGCATTTGAATTAAAATAATACAGAAAGAGAAAAATCTGACCCTTGGCTTCTGACAGGATGAGCATAGGAAGCTGGCTTTTTCCCCAGATCTTAACCTGGGAGATGCCACAAAAGCAAGACATAAGTTGACAGATCTCAGAACACTGAAACCTAGAGAAGTCCCTAGAGAGGCAGAAGGTGGTAAGTTCTGGTGTCAGATTAGAAGAGGGCCAGAGGCACAAGGACAAACAGAAGAAAAGCATTGTTGTTGTTCCTCTTTTTTCTTTTCTCCAAGTTGCCTAATGGTATCACTCCTTACCTGTCCCATTACTTAGAAGGTTAAAAAAAAAAAAACAAAAAAAAAACAATAACAAGCGAAGTAGAAGGCAGGAGAAGGTGTGGGATTACTAAATTGGCTATGATGAAGAAGAAGAAAAGGTAGAGATAGAGTGGTCAGCCTTTGTAATTTCTGTCCTTGTCTTTATTCCATGTGCCCTCAGTTGTCCCAGTGCTTAAAACCCAGAGGACTCCCTGGGTGTGAGCAGTGCTCAGCAAAGTAGAAAAGTCTTTTGGTTGAGTATGTGTTGAGGCAGGAAAATGGATTGCGTTGATGTGCTAAGATTGTAACAAAAGAGCTTCTCTGCACTGAGGAACATTTTCCACACCCACTTTCTCAATTCATCTTGGAATATATAATTCAGAGTCTGGATGGTACCAATTTTCTGGGCTACATATTCCCAGCCAATGTAGCTGTTATTCCTAAGAGACTATTAACTCAAAGGATAAAATTAGGAAATTTTAGATTTCTAATTTTCTATAATACTACTACTAATAATAGGAAAGTAAGAAAGGAAAAGAGTAGGACAAAAAGTATAAATAATTGGACAGACTTCCCTTGCCAAATCAAAATTAAGAATTAGAAATATCCCAAACACATAATTAAAAATGTTGGAAATATGAAAAAGAAGTAAGCAGTCAAAAGAAATAACCAGATAAAAATATTAATTATGTGAAAATTTAAACAGAGTAATAGCCTAAAGACAAAATGAATGATAATAACATACTGAACCCCTAAAATAATTCCAGGTTGAGATGTTTTTATAGATTAGTCTTTGCAACTCTCTAAAATATATAATCCCTTTCTCTCACTTATTACACAGAAAAGAGTTTTATGAGTCAGATTCTCCAGAGAAACAGAACCAATAGGATGTATATAAACATAGAAATTTATTCAAAATTGGCTTTCTAGTCCTGGCTACTCTGGAGGCTGAGAAATGAGAATCACTTGAGCCTAGAAGGTGGAGGTTGCAGTGAACTGAGATTGCACCACTGCACTTCAGTCTGGGCAACAAAGTGAGACTCTCAAGAAAACAAAAAAATAATTTATATTTATATTAAAATAAAAAAGTTAAAAATAGAAAAAAAATGTAAAGTGTATTAAAATTTATTAAGTTCCAAAACGGTTTATTCCTAGAATGATATAATGTCATAAAATGTAGTAAGATGACTTGCCACAAAAGTTCTGTGAGGAAAAAAACTTTTTACAATTAACACTGAAAAAATTTCAATAAATCTCCAACAGTAACTTATGATGAAAACACTCAAAACTAAGCAACTTACTTTGTTAAATTTAGCTACCAAAGGGGGGTGTGTGTGTGCATGCACATGTGCAATATATGAACTACAGCCTACTTACAAGAAAAAAAATCTCAAAACATTTCAACTAAAAAAAAAAGGATGTGCATTATTTCCACTACTTCTTATAATATACTGAAACTTCTAGGCAAAGCATTAAGTCAGAAAAAATAAGAAATAGAGGTGTAGAATCCAATTAATAGTGATTTCTTGATTTATTTTGCTTATAAAAGATATCATAACAGCATACATATATACATATACATAGTCCTATAAATTCAGCAGTTACCCTATCCAAAATCAAATTTCAAAAGTTCACTGTGTTCCAAGGGTATTATTTGCAGTATGGCTACATGTCTCCTACGAGACCAACTTGCCCTTATAACTAAAAACAGCAAATAAAGGATTAAAACGATGACTAGAAGGCACTGGGAATAGCAGGCAGATACTGGAGGGAAGAAGGGAACTTACACTCTTAGGAAGGAAATGGCACTGAATAAGTTTCCCTATGCTTACAACTTTTAATGTAAGAACAGGGTATAGAATTTCAATAGTAAATGTATTGGTTTGATGAGAAGGTCTAGGTTGTAGAAACCGTTGCAACAGCAACCATAAACAGGGGCAGTGAAATCCAAGAAAGAAGAGAGACAGAGAAGAGTAGCCTTAATTCTTGATATAATTTTGCTCAAACTGTTGGTTAATTCATGAACCATAAATGCCTGCAGATGACTCCAGATAGCTCAGGTAAGCTTAGAAAAAACAAACAGAAATCACAACACACAACGTGTTTTGAGTCCCTTCTCATCATTAAAAAAATACTCTTTAGAAGAACATAGTAGAATTCAATTTCTAAGACATGTTATACACAATGTACAGGATGCAATCCAAAATTTCTCAACATATGTAAAACGGAAAAACATGAGTATTCAGAAAAGACAAGTAATCAATGAAGGCAAAGCCCAAGATGAATTAGATGTTGGAACTAATATATAAGCATAGAGTGATTACCCCAAGCTACTACTTGACTAGCTCTGCATAATTAAACTCTGTCTACTGCAATACTGTGATGTCAGTGAACTGGTTTTACCTGTGCAGCAAGCAGGAAGAACATGTTGGGCAATTACACTTTCCATTTATTATCAGGAACAAGGCAAGTGTGTGTGCCCTCATGACTCCTATTCAATACCATACTAGAAGTTTTAGTTAATGCAATAAAACAATAAAAGAAAACAAAAGTTATACATTTTGTAAGGGAAGACATAAAACTGTCTTCTTCATATAAGACGTCATTGTCTATGTAGACAATCTCAAGTGATTGGCAACATTCCTGGAATTAGTAAGTGGTTCTAGTAAGGTTTCATGATGCAAAGTTAATATACAGAATTAAATTGCTTTCTTACAAACCAGCAATGAAAAAATGTAAAATGAAATGAAAAACACAATATATTTACATTAGCAATAAAATAAAATACTTAGTATAAATATCACAAAATATATCACACATATATTTCCCCTATATGAGGAAATCTAGAAAAATCTGATTAAAGAAATCAAGAAGATATAAATAAATTGGTTAATATTTTGTATTCATGGATAGAAAAACTCATTATTATTAGGTTGCCAAGATTTTCCAATGTGTCTTATGGACTCAATGCAATACCCATTAAAATCTCTGCAAGTTATTCTGTGGATATCAACAAACTGATTCTGATGTTTATAGGTAATAGCAAAAGACCTAAAATAGCAAAAATAACATTGAAGAACAACAAAGATATATGACTGACGCTACCTGACTTTAAGACTTAATATAAAACTCCAGTAATCAAGACAGCATGTTATTTATAAAATAATAGACAAATAGATCAATGGAACAGAAGAGAGAGTCCAGAAATAGTCACACAAATTCACTCAATTGATCTTTGACAAAGGAGCAAAGGCAATACAAAGGATAAAGGACAACCATTTCAACAAAGGATGTGAAACAGTTGAACATTCTTATACTAAAATTTGAAGCTAGACAGAGATCTGGTAGTTTCCACAATAATTAAGTAAATATAGATCAGAGATGTAAATATACAACTCAACATTATCAAACTTTTAGAACTTACTTTTAAGTAAATGAAAAGACAAGTTATGGATGGAAAGTAAATTTTTCAAAATGTATATCTAATAAGAGACTTGTATCCCAAATATAAAAGACTTCTTAAAACTTAATAAGAAAACAAACAACCCAATTTAAAAAATGGGTAAATGATCTAAACAAACACTTCAACAAATAAGATATACAAATGTCAAATAATCATATAATGTTCAGCATCATATGTAAATAAGAAATTGCTTATTAAAACAATAATGTGGGAGCATTATACCCTAGTGAGAATGTGGAGCAACAGGAATTCTTATTCATTGCTCATAGGAGTGACAAATCATACAGCCACTTAAAGGGTTTGGCAGTTTCTTACAAGACTAAATATACTTATCATACAATTCAGTAGTCATGATGTTAAAGTACTTTCTTCAGATTAAAGCACATGTTTTCCCCTGTACCTATGATTGTCGAATTGATATTTAGATTATGTAATGAATTTTTGAAAATCAATGAGAAAAGTGAAGGAAACCATTTAGAAAGCAAGTAACTGATAATAATATGCTATTATTATAAAAAGAAATTTTAATGTCCAGAATGTATATTATAAGGCTCTTGGACTATTTTATAAGCAGAGAAATGCAAATTAAAAGAATGATATGGCTGTTTTGGTGATCAGAATGGCAAACAATAGAAAATCTGATGTTAGAGAGACTGAGTACAAATATGAAACCTCATGTACTGCTGATGGGATTGTTGGTTGTTGATTGAGATAGCCACCAAAAAACAATCATCCAGTGGTTAGTGAAATTGAGCACATTTATGTCCTGGACATCAGCAATCCCAATATAGATACATAAATCAATAGATTAATAGATATAGATGAATAGTCAAAAAAATTTATTGTGTTACTCCATTCTCACACTGCTAATGAAGACATACCGGAGACTGGGTAACTTATAAAAGAAAACAAGTTTCATTGACTCACAGGTCAGCATGGCTGGGGAGGCCTCCAGAAACTTACAATGATGGTAGAAGGGCAAGCAAACACGTCTTTACATGATGGCAGGATGGAGGAGCAGCAAGTGAAAGGGGAAATGCCCCTTATAAAACCCTCAGATTTCATGAGAAC
Source organism: Theropithecus gelada (assembly GCF_003255815.1). Taxonomy (NCBI): domain Eukaryota; kingdom Metazoa; phylum Chordata; class Mammalia; order Primates; family Cercopithecidae; genus Theropithecus; species Theropithecus gelada. The sequence goes on along the minus strand of NC_037681.1, from coordinate 72,941,892 downwards.
TCACTCACTGTAACAAGAACAGAATGGAGATAACCGCCCCTCATGATTCAATTACCTTCTGCCTGGTCCCTACCACCACATGTGGGGATTATGAGAACTGCAATTTAAGATGAGAATTGGGTGGGGACAAAGCCAAACCACATCATTCTATCCCTGGCCCCTCCCAGATCTCATGTCCTCACATTGCAAAACACAATCATGCTTTTCCAACAGTCCACCAAAGTCTTAGCTCATTCCAGCATTAACCCAAAAGTCCAAGTCCAAAGTTACATCTGAGACAAGGCAAGTCCCTTCTGCCTATGAGCCTGTAAACACAAAAGCAAGTTAGTGACTTCCTAGATACAGTAGGGGTATAGGCATTGGGCAAATACACCCATTCCAAATGGGAGAAATTGACCAAAACAAAAGAGCTGCAGGCCCCATGCGATTCCAAAATCCAAGAGGGCAGTCAATCTTAAAGCTCTGAAATGATCTCCTTTGACTCCATGTCTCACATCCAGGTCATGCTGATGTAAGAGGTGGGCTCCCATGGCTTTCAGCAGCTCTGCCCCTGTGGCTTTGCAGGGTACTTCCCTCTTCCTGGCTGCTATCACAGGCTGATGTTGAGTGTCTGCAGCTTTTTCAGGGACAATGGTGCCAGCTGTCAGTTAATCTACCATTCTGGGGTCTGGAGGAAGGTGGTCCTTTTCTCAGAGCTCCACTAGGCAGTGTCCCAGTGGAAACTCTGTGTGGGGACTCCAACCCCACACTTTGTTTCCATACTACCCTAGCAGAGGTTCTTTATGAAGGCGCTGCCCCTGCAGCAGACTTTTGCCTGGACATCCAGGTATTTCCATACATCCTTTGAAATCTAGGAAGAGGTTCCTAATCCTCAATTCTTGGCATCTGTGCACTCACAGGCTCAACACCATGAGGAAGCTGCCAGGGTTTGGGGATTACACCTTCCGAAGCCATGGCCCTAGCTCTACCTTGGTCCCTTTTAGCCATGGCTGGAACACAGGGCACCAAGTCTTGAGATGGCACAAAACACCAAGGCCCTGGGCCATGCCCACAAAACCATTATTTCCTCCTATGTCTCTGGGCCTGTGACGGGAAGGGCTGCTGGAAGACCTCTGACATGTCCTGGAGACATTTTCCCCATTGTCTTGGTGATTATATATATTTGGCTCCTCATTACGTATGCAAATTTGTGCAGCAGACTTGAATTTCCCCTCAGAAAAAGGGTTTTTCTTTTCTATCGCATCCTCAGGCTGCAAATTTTCCAAACTTTTATGCTCTGCTTTCCTTTTAAATATAAGTTCCAATTTCAAACCATCTCTTTGTGAATGAATAAAACTGAGTGCTTTTAAGAGCACCCGAGTCACATGTTGAATGCTTTGCTGTTTAGACCTGTCTTCCACCAGACACCCTAAATCATCTCTCTCATGTTCCAAGTGCCACAGATCTCTAGGGCAGGGGCAAAATGCTGCCAGTCTCTTTCCTAAAATATACGATTATAAAGAGTCACCTTCACTCCAGTTCCCAAAAATTCCTCATCTCTATATGTGACCACCTCAGCCTGGACTTTATTTTCCATATCACTATCAGTATTTTGGTCTAAGCCATTTAGCAAGTATCTATGAAGTTCCAAACTTTCCCCCATTTTCCTATCTTCTTCTGAGCCCTCCAGACTTTTCCATCCTCTGCCTGTTACCCAGTTTTAAAATCATTTCCACATTTTTGGGTATCTTTACAGCAGTGCCGCATTCCCAGTACCAATACTACATCAATCCATTCTCATGCTGCTAATAAAAACATACCTGAGATTGAATATTTATAAAGGAAAGGGGTTTAAGTGACTCACAGTTCAGGTTAGCATGGCTGGGGAGTCCTCAGGAAATTTACAATCATGGTAGAAGTGGAAGCAAACATGTACTTCTTCACATGGTGGCAGCAAGGAGAAGTGCAGAGTGAAGGAGGAGAAAGCCCTTTATAAAACCATTAGATCTTGTGAGAACTCACTCACTTTCACAAGAACAGCATGGAGGTAAGCACCCCCATGATTCAATTCCCTTCCACTAGGTCCCTCCCATGACACATGGGGATTATGGGAACTACAATTCAAGGTGAGATTTTGGGGGGGACACAGCCAAACCATATCAGTTATGAACATAAAAATATAAATATGTATAAGCATGTTCACTGTAGCACTATTTGTACTATCAGGGATTTGGGCACCATTCAGAATGTGGGTGAGCATAGTCTTTGGAATATGTGTAATTGGACACTATACAGCAATCAGTTTTAATATAGTGATGTTAATGTTTTGATATAGGTATAGCAATATTAAAACAAATATTAAACATGGAAGGTACTAAAAACGTTGATTAAAAACACGATTTTTAATAAAAAATACATGCAGAGAATAAAGATCTTTTCAGGAAAAATATATTTCTAAGAAATTTATTAATATATTTGAGCAGTGAAGGGATTGTAATAGCAATGACATTGAGAGGTGAAGGAGAAACACAATAAAATAAAACAAGATATTGGGTGTGTGGGAAGCTAACTCATGCATTTACTTTTCTATTCAATAATTATTTAATGAATGCCTTTCTAGGATCAAGCAGTGTTGTAGGCAATGGGAATACAGCTCTGAAGAAACAAGCAAAAAACCTAGAAGGACAAAAATACACATGTATATAGGTCATCCAATTAAAACAAACAAACAAACAAACAAACTGTTACAAGACAAGAACATGAACTTCACAAGACAACATCTACCCTAAATTGCTGATATATATATGTTTAACTTATTATTCTTTATGGGAAATGCAAATGAAAAACACAATGAGATGCTAATACACCCCAACTAAAATGACTACACTTTTAACAGCAATTGACAGTACCAGGTATTGGTAGGGCAACAGATGAATTTCTTTTACATTGCTGGGTAGTATGTAAATGTGACAGTTTGCACTAAAATTAAGTAATGCTTATACTATGATCCAGTAATTAAACTCCTAAGTATATACCTAAGATACATAAATTAGTTTTTCCAGCAAAAGAGTTGAAAAGGAGTATTCATAGCAGCTTTATTCATAAAAGCCCCAGCTAGAAACAACCAAATGCCATTAACAGGTGAAAGGTTAAACAAATAGTGGTTCATTCTTGTAAAATAGCAGTATTCATTCAATAACACAGCAATTAAAAGAAAAAAAGAAGGAACAAATACTAGTGCTTGCAACAACATGTTCTATTTCACCAATAATATATTGACTGAAATAAGCCAAATAGAACACAAACTGTATGATCCCAGTTATGTGAATATCAAGAAGCAACAAAACTAGTAAATATTCTTAGAAGTCACATTAGTGATTACCTCTGAGGGAATATGAACTGGCAAGACTCACTGTGGAAATGTGTGAAGTTCTGAAAATAGTCTACACCTTCTTGGGGTGTTTGCATGTGTTTGTGTATGCATTGGGTACACAGTAAAAAGTCATGTGTCTCATAGACTTTATTATATATTATATAATAAGTTTTATATATTATATAATATGTATTATATATTACATATTTGATAATTATATATAATAATATATTTTTATATTATATTTTTATTTTTTATATATGGGACAGAAAGAGAGGAGGGGGGTATTAGAGTGTCATTATTTCATGAATTTGTCCTGGAAATGAAAAATAGGTATATCATTAATGTAGTTATTCAACAGATACTCCATCTATTTTATTCTTAAAAACACACCAAATTTCTCCATGATAAGTACATTTAGAGATTTTTTTCTAGTTTTCTTAGGAAGGTTTGATATTGTAGCAGGCTTTTTACTCCATAAGAAATGTCAGGAAGATTTCTATGTGTTGGGTTTTATACAAAGATGAGGGTATAGAAAAATAATACCAAAAGTATAAAGAAGACAAACTATGAGAAAAAGGAATTTCAAAAATATTAAAATTGATGCATCAAAACTGTGGGTTAAATCATTGTTAATCACCTTAGTATAATTTCCTTTTAATTTTGCTAGAAATCAGTGTGTAGTTTTTTAGAACTATTCTGTGGACAATTAATATTAATAACAATACCACTAAAAATAGCAGAAAAATTCAAACACCTTTATATAAATCGAGACCTTGTGAGAGGATTCTACCCAGAAAATTATAAAATGTTATTGAGAACAATTAAGCAACACTTATATAAACGAGGTTATCTTATGCTTATTTATTGGAAGAGTCAATATTGCAATTCCAAGTCTCACTAATTAATCTCTAGAAAAGCAGAATTCCAATAAAAATCTCTGCAGATTTTCTGTTGCATGGAAATTTATAATTTGGTTCTAAAATTTATATGGAAATACAAAGCCAAGCATAGCCAAGTCGATTTTGAAGAACAAAGGTAGGAAATTTACACTGCCATATATCCAGATCTACTGTAAAGCCATGGGAATGTGTACAGTTTACTACTGACACAAGGTTAAATGAATTAAGCCTTGGAACAGAGTAGATTATAGAAACAGACTCATACATGTATATTCATTTTATTTAGTTTTAAAAAGTAAAGTTAAGGGAAAGCTTTTAATATGTGGTGCTGGGTTGAATAGAAATCCATAAAGAAAATAATAGCTGTCTGGACTACTTCAAATCATATGCAAAAACAAATTCTTACTGGGTTTTTCCATTCAAATGTAAAATATAAACCATAAAGCTTTTAAAAGATAGCATAAGAGACGATCCTGTTAAATTTGAAGTAAGCAGAGTTTTCTTCAATAGGATGCATAAAAATGTTATCTATGGCCAAAAAAAAAAAAAAAAAAAAAGACACAGAGGACAGTATTAACATGAAGGAATCTTGTTCATCATAGATTCCTTTAATATAATAAATAAGCAAGCTGCAGACTGAGAGAAGACATTTTCATTATATGTATTTGTAATTTCTATACGAGGAATTAAAGTTAATTCTATAAGTCTTATAAATCAATTAAAACAGAAAGAAAGTCTAGTAGAAAAATAGACAAAAGTCTTCAAATAACACTTAGCACAGAATTTTCAGAATGAAGAGATTTATCCCATTGCCAACTATATATTTACATGAAAGCATTAATGATGCTTTTTAAATTCTCTGATCATCTGACACCATATTCTATGACTTATAGACAATATGTTTCTCCTACAAATATAAAATGATTTGCTGAGATACGAGTCTTCTCAACACCCTGCTCACTATGCTTCTTTTATTTTTGGTCTTGGGGTTCCTTTTCTTCCCCTTGCGTGATATTCCTTGCCTCTTTTTCTTCTTCTTCACATAAAGACATTTTTTAAATAGGACAAGTATTCACAGAACTATTACTATATTCCTTGTATAGTATTTATACTTAAATAATAAGTATTCCTATTCTCCCTCATACAATTGAGGAACCAAATTTCATTAAGGTTTGTCTCCTAGCCCCAGAGCTTGTAAAAAGTAATGAAGAAATGGAGTTCCTTCTAATTCTGTGAACGTTGCAATACTGATGCAATATTGATGTCACTGCCCTGATATACATCATACCATTGTTATGCACTGACTATAAGAATTCACTGTTTAACACTTGACATATATAATCTTTAATTTACACGAGTATATATATGTGTGTGTGCATATATATATATATATATATATGTCTTGCACTGTAATCTATTAAGTGTACAAAAGCATAAAAACATTAGGTCTAAAAAACACAATGTATATACCTTAATTAAAAAATAATATATTGCTAAAACGTGCTAATGATTATCAGAGCAGAGCCTCGGGTGAGTCAAAATATTTTTGCTGCTGGAAGATCTTGGTTTGATGTTGATGACTGCTGACTGATCAAAGTGGTGGTTGCTGAAAAGTGGAGTGGCTGTGGCAATTGCTTAAAATAAGAAAACAATCAAGTTTGGTGCATCTATTGACTCTTTCTTTCATGAAGGATTTCTCTGTAGTATGGAATACTGTTTGAAGGCATTTTACTCACAGTACATAAAGTAGAACTTCTTTCAAAATTGAGATATGTCCTTTGAAATCCTGCTACTGCTTTATCAGTTGAGCAGCAACTGATATTCTAAACATTTGGTGTCCATTTCAACAATGTTCACAACATCCTTATCAAGAATAGATCTCCCCTCAAGAAATCTAATTTCTTCACTTATCTATAAAAAAATCTCAGTTGTTTAATTAACTTTTATCATGAAATTGCAGCAGTTCAGTCCTATCTTCAGGCTTCATTTCCAATTCCAGTTCTCTTGCTGTTTCTACCACATCTGCAGTTATTGGCTCCACCGATGTCTTGAACCCCTCAAAGTCATCCGTGAGGGTCAGAATCTTCTTCCAAATTGCTCGTAATTATGATAATTTAACCACCTTCCATAATGTCAGTTATGTTCTTAATGGCATCTGGAATGATGAATCTTTTCCAAAAAGTTATGCCCAGATTTATCAGAGGAATCTATGGCAGCTACAGTCTTATGAAATGTGTTTCTTAAATAATAAGAATTGAAAGTAAAAATTACTCCTTGATACATGGACTGCAGAATGGATTATTTGTCTGCAGGCATGAAAACAACATTAATGCTTTTGCTTTATCAGAGCTCTTAGGTGACTAAATGCATTGTCTGTGTGCAGTACTCTTTAAAATGCATCTTCTTTTCTGAGCAGTAGGTCTCAACAGTAAGCTTTAAATATTCATTAAACCACACTGTAAACAGAGATGCTGTTATCTGTGCTTTGTTGTTTTATTTATAGAGCACAGCAGAATAGGTTTAGCGCAATTCTTAAGTATCCTATTATTTTCAGAAGGGTAAATATGCATTGGCTTAACTTGAAGTCACCAGCTATTAATACATTGGCTCCTGATATGGTTTGGCTCTGTCCTCACCCAAATCTCACCTTGAATTGTAATAATCCTCACATGTCAAGGGCAGGGCCAGGTGGAGATAATTGAATCATGGGGGCAGTTTCCTGGACACTATTCTCATGTTAGTGAATAAGTCTCAAGAGATCTGATGGTTTTCAAATGGGAGATCCCCTGCACAAGCTCTCTTGCCATCTGCCATGTAAGACATGACTTTGCTCCTCATTCACCTTCTGCCATAATTGTGAGGCCTCCCCAGCCATGTGGAACTGTGTATCAAATCTCTTTCCTTTATAAATTACCCAATCACAGATATATCTTTATTACCAGCATGAGAATAGACTAATACAGCCCCTAATAAGAGAGTCAGCTTGTCCTTAAAACTTTGAAGCCAGGCATTGACTTACTACCTCTAGCTATAAAAGTCCTAGATGGCATTTTCTTCCAACAGAAGGCTGCATCATCTATGTTGAAAATCTGTTGTTTACTGTGGCCCCCTTTGTCAGTAATATTAGCTAGATCTTTTGGATAACTTTTTGCATCATTTACATCTGCAATTGTTGCCTCACCTTGTACTTTTATATTATAGAGGTGGCTTCTTTTCTTAAATTTTATGACCTAACCTCTGCTAGCTTCCAACTTTCCTTTTGCAACTTCCTCACCTGTCAGCCTTCACTGAATTGAAGAGAGTTAGATTCTTGGTCTGGATTATGCTTTGGCTTAAGGAACTGTAATGTCTGGTTCGATTTTCTATCCAGACCACTAAAACTTTCTCCAGATCAGCAATAAGGCTGTTTTATGATCTTATCTTTTGTGTGTTCACTGGCATAGCACTTTTTTAAAGCTAGTTAATTGAAACAGTGACAGTGGAGAAACAACAAAGACATTTGTAACTAGTTGTGATCAATTAGTTATAGACACCACCACACTTGGGCCAGCCAAAGTTGCCCTTTAATTTCTTTCAAGTACTTTTCTTTTTCATTGACAGCATAGCTGATGGTTTGATGCAAGAGTCCTAGCTTTCAGCCAATCTCTGTTTGCAGCATGCCTTTTTCATTAAGCTGAATAATTTGTAGCTTTTGATTTAAAGTGAGGGACATGGTATTTTTTCTTTGACTTGAACACTCAGAGGCCATTTAAGGTTACTAATTGGCCTAATTTCAGTATTTTTATGTCTTAGGGAATAGAGAGGTCTGAGAAGATGAAGAGACTTCAATGAGTACCCAGTGGGTGGAGCAGTAAGAACACGCAATATTCATTGATTAAATTTGGCATCTTGTATGGATGTGGTTTGTGGAGCCCCAAAAACTATTACAATAGTAACATCAAATAGCACTGATCACAGATTACCATAACAGGTATAATAACATCAAAAAATTTGAAATATTGAGAGGATTATCAAAATATGATACAGAGACATAAAGTGAGCACATGCTTTTGGAAAAATGGTTCTGATAGACTTCATGTATGCAGAGTTGCCACAATTTGTAGAAAATGCAGTATCGGTCAAATGCAATTAAACAAGGCACAATAAAAGAAGGTATGCCTACCTATATTACATCTTATATGCACAATATATTAGCATATTAACATTAATATATGCTAATATCTTAAATACCAATATTTAACAATATATTAATGTACAATACATGTTATATTTTTGTTAATAATATATATATTAGATAAAGAGAGAGAAAAGTGATCTCCTTTCTCAAACTGTATTTGCACTGTGGTTTGTACCATATTAAATAACTCCTGATAGTTGTTAGAAGAATATCATTTAAAACAAAACTTCTGTCACTCCAGGAAATAAAACTTATACACAGTGGTATGTGAGAAAGAAAATAGTTTTGTTGTTAAATAAATATGTGATGCACACCACAAGCAACTTGCTGGAGACTGCAAAACAGAAAGAAATCTCACCCTTTGATAACTAAGCAGATACAACCTATTACATACATGTTTTCAAGATAAATAATAACTAGTCCTCAAGTAAAGTAACTAGAAAGTACCATTTGTTATATATGCTTTATTCCAAATTTACCTGGAACTGGGGTGACCATTTGTATTAGTAAATTGGTTTTATCCAAAGGAAAAAGAAACTTATACTGTGATGACAGGAGTTCATTTTGCAATTTGGAGGAAGGTGCTCATTTAAATTAGACTTCTACCGTCTTAAAAAACTGGGAGGTCGGGATGCTTTAATTTTTGAAGATTTTATTTCAAAGAGATTGTTCCCAGGTTCTTGAGAAAGACATGACTTGCTCTAAAAGCTGGCAAGAATCTTATTTTGCTTTTCAAAATATTTAAATACATTTCAAAGAGGCAGAGAAATAACTTACAATGACATGTTTTTTAATGTAAAATTTATCAGAAAAGAGATGAGAGGAGTGTCTTTCTCCTTTTGTACCAGAGGATTTTTTTCCTTTGATTTGTATTTATCTTCACATAGACTATATTCCAAAGTGTGTAATTAACAATATGCAGTTGGCCCTCCATATCTGCATGGTTCACATACACAAATTCAACCAATCACAAATCAAAAACATTTGGAAAAAAACACAAAATAATGTAATTATATAAAATTATACAAATAAAAACACCAGTACAGTATAACTGCTATTACATAGTATTACATTGTATTATATTAGGTATTATAAGCAATTCAGAGATGATTTAAAGTATATGAGAGGATGTATGTAGGTTATATCCAAATACTGTGCCATTTTACTTTAGGACTTTAGCATGGATTGATTTTGGTATCTGTGGGTGGTCCTGAAAAGAGTCCCTTTAACAATTGTACTATATACTTCTCCACAAATTGTTTAATTCATATCATCTCTTCCAACTAGATTTTACCTTTTTTTGGCAGTGTAGGTGTATTATTCAATTACCGTTTTGTTAAGAATTTTGGGAGACTAAATTAAGAAGGGCTAGGAGATTTCCATTCTTTGACTAACAAAGTATGCAAAAACCTAGCTAGAATAAAATAGTTTTCTAATAGTGATGACAGGGGTTTGGGGTTGGACTGGAAAGTATTTTAAGATCAAGAAAACATTTGGGTATAGGGGAGAAGAGGCAGAAACTAAAGAAGGATGCATTGCAGGTTGAAAACATGCAAAGATTTAATAAACATAGCTAGGTATTATGATGAAAAAGTGTTAGCCAAATAATTTTTAAAAATATCTTATTAAAGAATAGAAAATGCATAGAATGTAGAGAAAGACACAAAAGAAACCCTATAAGCAATTATGATCCTCTTTGTCATTTTAAAATAAAATAACACATTGGTCCCAAATTTCATGGAAACTCATTTTAAATCTCCAGGTATTCAGGTGAGCTTTGAAGATTCAAAATAATAGCATTCAAGACTACATTCTACAAATACCAAGATGGATAAGGTGATACTATATCATTCAATAAGCATATATGTGTAATACTTCCATTTAGAGTAATTTTATAAAGTTACTAAAAAAAAGAGCACTAATAGTATTTGAAAAATCAATTGCTTGGTTACCACATGTTTCCTGATTTTATTTTTATTTCTTTTCAGATATATTTTTCCTTAGGTATAAGAAAATTGAAATATAGATTAGATGCGAGAAGATATACTTTGAAAACTTTTGGATCATGTTATACAAGTGTTTAAATAAGTCAGTATTTTATTTTTTGATGACATTATGCAGAAAACAGACCATGTTAGTAAATAAAAATATACGAGTCTTTTCTGTTGTTGTTGTTAGTTTAAAATTTGAATTTTTCTAGGTTTTTGCAGTCCTTGATGAAATATAATGCTAATGGATATATGAAGTTCTAGAAATGTCACCAAGAATAATATTTTAAAAATAAACTTGTAGGGGAGCCAAAGGGGAAACTTCCCTTTTGCCCTCTGACGGTTCATTGAAAAAATCACTGAAATAAGGCAGATTAATAGGAGAAAAGGCAAACAAATTTATTTAACATGTATTTGCAGAACAAACACCCAGTGAGGTTCAAGAGTTTATATGCCACCCTGATGAAACAGTTTATGCAAAATTAGAGAAAAGGACTTCTGTTGAGGGGATTACTAGCAAGAGTACGAAGATCCAGGAACAAAGATTAACTTGTAAATGTCATGCGCGTCCATGTGAAGAGACCACCAAACAGGATTTGTGTGAGCAACATGGCTGTTTATTTCACCTGGGTGCAGGTGGGCTGAGTCCGAAAAGAGAGTCAGCGAAGGGAGATAAGGGTGGGGCCATTTTATAGGATTTGGATAGGTAAAGGAAAATTACAGTCAAAGGGGGGTTGTTCTCTGGCGGGCAGGAGTGGGGGTCACAAGGTGCTCAGTGGGGGAGCTTTTTGAGCCAGGATGAGCCAGGAAAAGGAATTTCACAAGGTAATGTCATCACTTAAGACAAGGACCGGCCATTTTCACTTCTTTTGTGGTGGAATGTCATCAGTTAAGGCGAGGCAGGGCATTTGCACTTCTTTTGTGATTCTTCAGTTACTTCAGGCCATTTGGGCGTATAGGTGCAAGTCACAGGGGATGCGATGGCTTGGCTTGGGCTCAGAGGCCTGACAGTAAATATGTGAAAGGGTCTGTTCAGATGTAATTGCGTTCTTTGTCTTGTTTTCTGCAACAGATAGTGAGATAACAGGGAGTGGGAGAAAAAAACAATTTTTCTCCTTGGGGGGTCTGTATCATAGGCAGATAAAAGAACTTCAGCTTTTTTAGGAGAAAGAGTAGGGCAGGGAGAAGGTCAGAGAAACCTTGAGGCTTTTCTTTAGTTCATCATGTCAAAACACTGTATTTTAGTGTATTGGTTTGTGAGCCTCAGTAACATCTATAAGAGCTGAAGAAAACTAGGCAACCAAGACAGATCGAGAGTGTGAACACATATTAAATGCTGCAGCTCAATGTCTACATTTAGTTATTTATCTTCAGTTTAGATGATGGCTAAAAGAAGTTTTTCAGCCTCAACAGCATCCCAATGGAAACTGATCCTTCTTATTGAACCTGCCTTTGCAAAGACAATGACAGTGAGCTAAATCTACCATGACCAACTCCATTTGCTTCTAGCCTCACAAGCTGACTGTCCTCACTCATTCCTGGTCATAGGCTAAGCTAAACACAGGAGGAATTCAGTTGATAGTTTAACTTTGAAAAGAGGCTGATAAGAATCCCTAGCTAAAATAAATCTCCTCCTTTCTCAGGAACCTAAACCCCATTTGTAAGACTAATAAAAGGCTATAATCCTAATGGGAGAGGCCTGAGTTCTTCTAAGACGTAAGTGTAGTTAACTGATAACCAGGCATTGTCCCCTAAGCTTGCCTTTCTATATTCCCTTGATGCTCAGGAATCAAGTGGCCAAAGCTCACAAGATTTGTGACTTCCTTCCTTACTCATATAGATAATATCACTATTGTAAAATCTAAGATTTGTCTTTTGAAATGATTTTCAGACTTTTGCATTCTGGCAATCAGCTGACTCCACCTGGACCTTCATTTCATGATTCTAGTTGTCCCGTGTCCTCCACCCAGAGAACAGACTCAGGGCAGGAGGACCATTTTTGACACCTCCATTTTGAAATTATAATTTCATCCCATACCAATAAGCAGCACCCATTCCCCAGGCCCCTGCCCAATGAATTATTCATAAAAATCCTAGCCTCTGAGTTCTCAGGAAGACTGACTTAAGTAACAACTCGAGTCCCACCTCTTGGCTAACTCTCCGTTAATTAAATTCTGTCTCTGCTGTAATACCATGCTCTCAGTGAGTTGTTCTTTTCTGTGCGATGGGCAAGAAGAACGCAGAAGCCATGAGGCAATACATGATTGGCCCCTGAAGGGATACTATATATTGTTTTATTAAAATAGTAGTTTAACTAGGTTATTAGAAACAATCAGACATGAGATGGTGTTCTCAGAGCAAACTGAGGGTCTGGAAGTGAAATAAATTAGTCATTTACATGCTTATCAAATGAAATGGATATTATTGTTAAAAAGAAAAACTGCTCATAGTGTTGAATCCTTTTAAAATTAGTTCAAAACAGATCTCCTAAATTACTGATACATTTGATCTAAATGCAAAATCTTTTTAATAAATAGCTACATGAGAAAGGCATAAGTTAGGAAATGCAGCAATACAAAAAATTAAAATGACAAATATCTCAAAGGAATAAAAGACTGTAAAAAGAACAGAGGATTAAATAGTATAGCATTATCTTAGTGTACTGTTTTCAAACAAACAAAATGTTTAACTTAAAAAATATATATATATCTCAAATCCATATTCTCCAGGGTAGGATGATAAAGCAGATTCAGAAATGTTTGTAAAGATAAGATTGGTCTTAAAAGACTATAGGAGTGCTCAAGGGGGATTTCTGTCACTCCGACACAGACCAGCATACAAATGGCTAAACTAGCTAAGAATGAGAGGCTTTTGCATCCAAACAAAGAATGAGTTGTTTCTATGCAGGAATCTGTAAATGAGCAAAGGAGAAGGCTTTAGGAGATGAAACGATGAAATTCCAAACAGCTTAACTGTCAGTGAAGAAAACAGACATATGTTGCCCTTTTCATACCCTGAGTTACGATTCCATGGAGCCCCTAAATGTTCTCTTCTGCAAATATATTTGAAAAGCAATTTATAAGCGCTAGCACTCTTGGTTCAGAATTTGAAACTCTCTATATTTTAGGCCTACTCGTCTTTTATCACTGTCATTTGGGAAAGACTAGTTTTTTTGTTTTTGTTTTTTGTAAATCATTAAGTCAAGAATTCTCACATCTTGTGTCAAATGCTGTACCGAGTAAAGTAAAATAAAAAGATTCTAAGAATATCTTGTTTCTACTTTAAGATGAGATTGTCCCCTATTCTTATATAAACATGAGTTAAATAAACAGGTCATTATGAAATCTGGATCAATTCTCAAATTCTAAATTCTCAATTGTATGCTTTACATCAAATATGTCCTACAATAAGAAAAAAAGAAACTCAAATAAGAAATTGGTTGTATTTCTTTCTTAATCACAAGTAACAATTTATTTGGGGATCATGTGCCTTGTTCGATATCTGTTTTCCAGGCTTTTTTTAGGGTAAGTGTGGCTTTTTGAAACAGATTGGCGAATGAGAAACAGACTGATATTACTAGGAAGGAAGTCTGAGCAATTGTTATTTGTGTTTTTCCTCACATTTCAGTAAATTTAATTTCTAACTGATGAGATACTATAGAGCACAGGGTGGCAAAATAAGGTCCATGGGCTACTTCTGGCCAGGCATCTGTTTCATAAATAAAGTATGGCAGGCCAGATCTCACTGACACACGCCTCCGTAACAACTGTTTCAGTACTGACTAAGTGGACAAATTAAATATTAAAAGCTTAAAATGTAGCGCTGTTATACCCAGACCGTTTGTTCCCCAAAGAAGACCACCAGAGTCCAGAGTCAAAGCCAAGCGGCAAGATCTTTTACTACAAGTTCGAACTTGGTCCCTACATTCCACAGCGTACAAGAGGGCCCTGAACAATGCGAGTGCTTGCTTTTTATAGCCCGATGTAAACAGGATATGTAAAGTTACAGGGGAACAAGGTAATTCTCTCGGTTACAGCATTACAATTGGTTAATATTATACATTTAGCATTTTTTATTGGTTCCCGCTGTGTCCTTATCGGAGATTTCCCAGGTGGTGTTTTTCTGAAGTTTGAAAGAAATACGGAGGAATGTGTTTGTGCTGGGCTCAGGAAGTTGAGAGATATATGGTGGGTTGTGTTTGTGCTGGGCTCGTGCTGGGCTCAGGGAGTTGGGAGATATATGAGGAATGTGTTTGTGCTGGGCTCTTGCTGGGCTCATGGAGTTGGGAGATATATGAGGAATGTGCCTTATTCCTTTCAGCGCCCTTATACAAAGACTGGAATGTAACAAAAGCCCATCAAGAGTTTTGCCAAGGGAAGTAATCCAACTCACTCATACACTCACTTTGCATTTTGGTTGAGATCAGGTTTTGAGTTGGTTTTGAGTCTGTTTTGCCTAAGTGCACTCCCACTTCTATTGTCCAAAATTTGCCTCCACTTGTTTGTGTATCTGTCTTGTTCCTTTTGATACCATGTGAACTTGAAATGGGAGGTACTGGGACCATTTCTGATGAGAGGCCTCTGGGAAGGGAAATATTATTTTTTTTAGGAGCTCAGTGGTTAACAGTCACCTTAGTTTAAAGCTGACATCCAAGATGTTTATATGTATGTGTGTGTGTGTGCATGTTTGTATTGAAAAGGCCTTCAGGTTTTTGTTTATATCTCTTCTAGGAGCTTGTCTTTTTGAGCAAAAGATTTTTTCTTCTCAGTTGACTGAATTTTGTTTTCTTCATTAATAGCTATTGCAACAGAAGCTACTCTAGGTTTTTAAAGAGAAGGTGTAACTTAGACACTTAGAAATGTCTTTGTTTGGAAAAAAAATTGTTTTTAAGTGCACTGTAAAAGCATCACATGGTCTAGCCTCAGAATAATTCTCCCTTTTTGAAAACCCAGGATTCAATGTGGACTCTGCCCAGAGTTCAATGATCCAGTTAGAAGTCAGGAAAAGGGAGGTCTTATGAATCTATAAAATGTACTTCTATTGGCATGCCTAATAGGTCTGTGTATATATGTCTTGTGTACACCATGTTTTACTACTGAAAATATATAAAAGAGTTCTAATTAATTGGCTCAAAGAAAAATAAAAGCACTTTCATACTTTAACAGAAAAAAAGGAAAAACTAGTCAAATCCTTTTTAAAGTTTCTGTGACTTAAGTAAAATCTCTAATAAATAAGCTAGCTTTAAAAATTATTGGTGAGGTAATATTAGAAATGTCTTAAGAGTTGCCAGCATACATTTTTGTTTGCATTTATTGACCAAACAGTTTCATACTTATCTCTGCCACATACTATACAGTGTCAAAATTTGGCATAGAGGCTATAAAACTGTAACTCAGTCCAAAACAGAATGATCTTTGCTTTTGTAATTTTTAATAAGTGAAACATTAATATTGGTTTAATGAAGATGGCTACATCATGAATTATTTAGTAATATACCCTAACTTTTAATCTTGTGGCCTTAAGTAGTCTAGTCCACAGACATGAAGGAAGTTTGTTTGGGAAAAGACTGTTATCTTTGTTTCAAAGCTAAACTATAAACTAAGTTCATGAACAAGCGTAGCTTAGAAATTAGAAGCAAGATGGAATCAGGTCAGATCATTTCCACGGTCTCAGCTATAATTTTGCAATGGTGCTTTCATAACTTTAAATGATGACTATCACAGTTTGCGTAAACAATCTAGGTAAATGATTAAAATAAATAATTAGATAAATGTAGTGGGATAAATACTTGTAAACAAACTTGTCACAATTTAGGATCTAAAGTTATATTAAACAACAGATATTTCATTATTTGGGTATTTTCCAGCAAACATATATTGTAGGAAAACATTCCTTCTAAAAATTGTGTCCTTTTTAAATGGTAACAAATTTTTGTCTAATTCAGTTTATTTAAAGGTTATATATAAAACAAGGTAAAAGAAACCATGAAATAAGAGAGATATAAAGAAAGTTATGAAAATACAGAGAGTTTTAAAGATTATTCGTAAAATAAAAATATCTTTGAAAATGTAAACATTTGGTCTAAATGATTCAGGTCAAATATTAGGTTTGCTAAATGCTTTAGGTCATAAACTGCTTCTTTAACTTAAAAATTGTTTAATATGTTTTGGAGTGCTAAATTCTAGATAAGGCCTGAGAACATATGACATTAGTCATGCCCCTAGCTATGCAAAAAGGTATTAAAGAAAAGAGATTCTATATAAGAAAGGATGTTATGTTATATGTTAAATTCTTGTCCTAAAGTAAAATAACTGGTTGTTTAAAAAGAGGATGTTTAGAACAAGTCAGAAAGTCAAGGCGTGTCATAGTTTGTCTATGTAAGTCATGAAAGAATTTATGCAGTGGAATTTATGCAAGAGATGTTGCACAATTTAAAGGAGATTAGGCCTCGTAAATGCTTTATAAAACGCTACTATGACTGTTAGCTGTAAAACTTGCCTGCTTTACAGCTAGGTAAGGCCTGGGACACATGGAGTTAGATGCTTGAATGAGTCAGACCTTATCTGCACTTCTGTCTAGGTCCTAGGCTCCACACCTAGTACATAATTAAAATCCCAAACTTACCAAGGTTTTCACCAAAAGTAAAGATTGCTAAGAGTTAACAGTGTAACATGTGTTTGACTTTCTTTGGACTAAATTTGTATAAATATGTTATTGGTATGTGTTCCAAAGTTATGGGAGACTCCTGTAATTCTGATATATCTTAGTGTACATTATCAGTAATAATTAAAATGGTTATGCTAAATTATTGTGTGCTACAGAGGTAACAGATTTCCTCATCAATTGTGTCTTTCACTAAGACTACCCTAAAATTTTTGTTATCCATAAACAATTGTTGTCTTGTTTTGGTCCTCTTTAGAAGGTGGTTTTATAATCAGCTATAAAGCTCTAACAGGTGCTCTTGAATACAGGGCTCTGATAAACGTAGAGACTGTGAAATCAGAATAGAGGAAAAACTTTCAGGAACCGTGAAGAGCTAAAATGTTCACTAATATCAAGCAGGACAGGAATTAACTGCATGAACTGAGCTAATAAGAGACTAAAGTGATCTTTGTGACTTTCTGCTTGAAATGTTGCTAATCCTTTGTTTTGCCTTTCAGAGTGAAGGAATCTTTCTTTTGAGGTAGCAAAGCTTTTAACAATTACATAAAGTATACTCTTATAAACCAAATTTTGAGCATATTTGTTTCTTTCTACTTGATTTCTCCAGAATTCTGAAATGATTTGTGAGTCAATATAATTATTTGCATAACTGCAATAAGAATCTCTTTTCTCCTGTAACAGGACACAATAGGAAAAACTGGTTATTTTACCAAGGCTTTGACTGGAACGGTGTGCTCTCCTTTTAGGAATCAAACTTGACTTATGGATGCAATAAAGCCCTTGGAAACTGGCATCATATTTTGTGTACACAGTCCCTGTACAGGGTTTCTGATCTGTGGTGACTAAAGAATGTCACTTTCTGACAGGCCAGGAACCCCAAATTATTCTTGGAACCTCAAGAGGAGAGGAACTCAGCCAACTCATAGGTATTTGATGGTACAAATCCATGGCTGGGCTTGACTTTAAAATGTTTTATCTCAGATTCTTTCTATGGAATAACATTCCATCAAAGCCAATTTAAAAGAACTATGTGAAAAATAATTATTCTTGCTACACTGTGTACAAATAATTAAGCCAATTGAAATAAAGCAAACCAGTCCTTCCATGATTTGTCTTTTAATAAATATGGGAAACTGGAGACAGAAAAATTATGTTTCAAAATCTATAGTACACCTGTCGTTAAATTCTAGTCTTGCCTGATGTTTTTCAGTTTTTATTATTTTCTGCAGATTGGATTAAATTCTAATTTTTCTGACTAAAAGACTCCAAAATAATGTTTTCAGTTTTTTCCTCTTTCTTTTCCTTTTTTTCCCATTCATCCTAATTGGAAATCACTGAAACCTAAGCTGTAGTTTCTTAAAGCCCTGCAAACTGAAGACTAAACAACTTAAACTTCAGAAGAAGACAGCAGCAACCTATTTTTATGTGTTGCTGTTGCATACTATTATGTTTCAGCAGATGCTGCCTTTAAGTCCCTGAGACAGAGAGTGTTACTGGGAACAAATTGACCTCTTCCACTCCAGCACTGCATTCGGTGCCCCATAACAATGAACCCTCTCAGCAGGAAGTAGCCAGAAAGATTACAATGCTCCGTCTCCCTGTGATTCTCATGATAAATAAATATACAAGCATGATAGAAATCATGCGCAAATTGACAGTGGGGATGGTGGAAGGCAGATCTCACTAACACAGGCCTCCATAGCAATTGTTTCCGTACTGACAGAGTGGTTAAGTTGAATATTCAAAGCTAAAAAAGTCAGTGCCCTTATACAAAGGCCGGAATGTGATGAAAGCCCATCAAGAGTTTTGCCTGGGCCTTCTCTGGGCCTTAAAGCATGACAAAATAATGAAGGAAGTCTTAACAGGACCCATTTTAAGATTAAACAAATTTTATTGGGGTCTGACTCCCAGGCCTCCACAAACAAGTTTATTGGGGGTTTGAAGGAACTCCCCAAACCTCTGTGATTTACCAGCAGACATGATAAGGGTAATCACGCCAGAACCTGGAGCCGTTTAGATTAAGTAAATTTACTGAGGCTCCAAAGGAAGGTGTTCCGAATTGAGACCTTAGTTATAGATTACAGGAAGTTAATCTCTTATGTCTGTAGATGAATATACACTGACACATAGATATATTGCTTAGAAAGTATATAAGCTCTGGGAAACTTTGTAATTTTGAGTTCTTCTGGTGATAATTTCCAGTCCTTCTCCCTATAACTGGTTACAGAAATAAAAACTCTCTTCCTCCCCAGTTCATCTGCATCTCATTATTGGGTCATGAGAAATAGCAACGCAACCCTTAGTTTGGTCCGGGAACAAAGTTACACTAGAACAGAATCCTGTCTATTCCTTTAGGCTTATCTATGACTGCTTCCAAGCTATAGTAGAATAGTTGAGTAGTTGTGACAGAGACCAAATGGCCATGAAGGGTAAATTATTTATTATCCTTCCTTTACCGAAAAATGTTTTCTGATCCTTGTCATATAGAACGCTCACACATAAACACAAGGAATATGTTCATAGGTGACCAAGTGTTCACAATTGCCATTTCTTTCCCTCTGCTTTGTCTTGACCAAACTTTAGTCAGTCTTCACTCCGTCCTACAGGCTTCTGAATGCTTCTTACCCCCAAGCCTGAGAAAACACCAAAAACAAATGGAATCCTTCTGCTACCACTATCAGCTTCTCCTGAAAGGCAGCTTGTCAGATCCCACTGGTGATTTTGCCTTGTGTCATATTTCTTCCTTAAAATAGATTCTGCGTATGTTTGCTTGCCTCTCTCTAACCTGTCAATGAAAAAGTCTTTTACTGTTTGATTTTAAGATGCTTTTAGATTTCTGAGATTGGAATATTTTTCCTATTTCAATAGTCTTTCTTCTGAGTAAAGCTTCTCACTAAGTCCGGATTTGCATTTATTTGATAGTTTCTGGTGCCATGACTTAAATAGAGTCCTGATTCCTGATGTCCCCTGAGACCTCACTGTCTTTCCCAGTCATTCATGCTGGCTTCTTAAACTCTTTGTGTTATCTCTGGCTGGAGAAAATGTGATCCATGGTGGTGACTTACAAGTCTTAATCTAGCGCTCTGCACATTTGTCTATAATAGTATGATAGTGAGTTGCTTTAATTCTATTAAATTGAGCTCTTCCTGGTTCTTTGCTGCTTGAGTAGGACTTTTCCTAGCTATTTTCTGTTCTAGCAAGAATATTATTGGAAGGAAGCCTTTCTGGCCTTTTAAATGGTGATTTAATCCCTGATTTTTTCTATTGAGCTGGACACTGCTGGCCCTTTTCTGGTCAATTTTGTGGCCAAGAGAAAATCATCTTCCTTCCAGAAGATGGACATTTTCTTGGATCTTTTTGAGTGGGAATTTACATGACTCTCCAGTAGGAAATTCTTTGCTCTTTTGTGAGGCCTTGTTGCTTTTCATAATTTCTTATTCAGGGATCGTACAGAGCAACCCCTTTCTTCTCAGCAAAAATTGCATGCAAGACCCTGATGTGGTTTGCCTCTGTGTCCCCACCCATATCTATGTTGAACTGTAATCCTCAGTGTTGGAGGAGGGGCCTCGCAGGAGGTGATTGGATTGTGGGGGTGGACATCTCCCTTGCTGTTCTTGAAATATTTGTGATCGTGAGTTCTCGTGAGATCTGGTTGTTTAAAAGCATATGGCACTTCCCCCTTTGCCCTTCACTCTTCTTGCTGCTCCAGCCATGTAGTATGTGCCTCCTTTCTTTTCTTTTCTTTTTTTTTTTTTTTTTGAGATGGAGTCTCACTCTGTTGCCCAGGCTGGAGTGCAGTGGCACAATCTTGGTTCACTGCAAGCTCTGCCTCCCCAGTTCATGCCATTCTCCTGCCTCAGCCTCCCCAGTAGCTGGGATTACAGGTGCCCGCCACCACACCCAGCTGATTTTTTGTATTTTTTTTAGTAGAGACGGGTTTCATTGTATTAGCCAGGATGGTCTCGATCTCCTGACCTCGTGATCTGCCTGCCTCAGCCTCCCAAAGTGCTGGGATTACAGGCGTGAGCCACCGCACCCAGCATCCTCCTTTCTTTTTGCCTGCTGCCATGATTGTAAGATTCCTGTGGCCTCCCTAGACATGCTTCCTATACAGTCTTTGGAACTGTGAGCCGATGAAACCTCTTTTCTTTAACCTAGTCTCAGTAGTCCCTTATAGCAATGCAAGAATGGATAAATACAGAAAATTGGTACTGAGAGGCAGGGCATTGATATAAAGATACCTGAAAATGTGGAAGCATCTTTGGAATTAGGCAATGGACAGAGGTTGGAATAATTTGGAGAGCTCGGAAGAAGACAGAAAGATGAGGAAAAGTTTGGACCTTTCTAGAGACTTGTTAAATTGTTTTGACCACAATGCTGATGGTGATATGGACAATTAAGTCCAGGATGAGTTGGCCTCAGATGGAGATAAGGAACTTGCTAGAAACTGGAACAAAGGTCACTTTTGTTATGCATTAGCAAAAAAGTTGGAGGCATTGTGCCCCTGCCCTGGGAATCTGAAACTGTGAACTGGAGATTTCAGATGGTTCAGGGTATCTGGCAGAAAAAATTTTCTAAGCATCAAAACATTCAAGATGTAGCCTGGCTTTTTCTAACAGCATATGGTCATATGTGTGAGCAAAGAGATGAACTGAAATTGGAACTTATATTTAAAAGGTAGGCAGATCATAAAATTTTAGAAAACTTGTAGTCTGACCATGTTGTAGAAAAGTAAAACACATTTTCTGGGGAGGAATTCTAGCTGGCTGCAGAAATTTGTGTAATTAAAGAAGAGCAGAATGTTAATAGCCAAGACAGTGGGGAAAATGCTTTCAGAGACCTTCATGGTAGCCCCTTCCTTTGCAGGCCTGGAGACCTATGAGGGAAGAATAGTTTTGCAGGCTGGGCTCAGGGCCCTGTTGCCCTGCACAACCTCAGTACACTGCTTCTTGCATCCCAGCCACTCCAGCTCCAGCCATGGCTACCAGGCTCCCAGATATGTCTCAGGCTGGTGCTCCAGAGGGTGTAACCTGCAAACCTTGGTGGCTTCCATGTGATGTTAAGCCTGTGGATACATACAGGGTAAAAGTTGACGTTTGGGAGCCTCCACCTAGATTTCAAAGGATGTAAGGAAATGCCTGGATGTCTAGGCACAAGTCTGCTGCAAGGATGAAGCTCTCATGGAGAACCTCTGCTAGCATTGGAGCTCCCACACAGAGTCCCCCCACTTTGGCACTTTCTAGTTTAGCTGTGAGAAGAGGGTCACCATCCTCCAGACCCCAGAATGGTAGATCCACCAGCAGCTTGAACCATGCACCTGAAAAAGCTGTAGGCAATCAACACCAGCCCTTGTGAGCAGTGTCAGGGGCTGAATCTTGTAAAGGCACAGAAGTGAACATTCTGAAGGCTTTGGGAGCCCACTCTTTGCATGAGTGTGGTGTGGATGTGAGATATAAAGTCAAAGGAGATTATTTTGGAGCTTTAAGATTTAATAACTGCCCTACTGGGGTTCAGATTTGCACAGGGTCTGTACCCTCCTGGTTTTAGCCATTGTCTCCATTTTCGAATAAAAGCATTTACGCATTACCTGTACCCCTACTGTGTCTTGGAAATAACTAACTTGTTTTTGGTTTCTCATAGATGGAAGGAACTTGCCTTTTCTCAGATGATACTTTGGACTTTGACTTTGAAGTTAATGCTGAAATGAGTTAAGACTTTGGGAGACTCTAGGGAAAGCATAATTGTATTTTAAAATGTGAGAACAACATAGGATTTGGGAAGAGCCAGGGGTGGAATGATATGGTTTGGCTCTGTATCCCCACCCAAATCTCTTGTTGAATTGTAATTCTCATTGTTGAAGGAGGGACCTGGTGGGAGGTGATTGTATTATGAGGCAGACTTCTCTTTTGCTGTTCTCAGGATAGTGAATGAGTTCTCATGAGATCTGGTTGTTTAAAAGTGTGTTATACTCCCCCACTTCACTCTTTCTTCTGCCCCAGTTGTGTAAGAAGTACCTGCCTCTCCTTTGCCTTTTGCTGGGATTGTAAGTTTCTTGAGGCCTCCCCAATCATGCTTCCTGTACAGCCTACATAGCTGTGAATTAATTAAACCCCTTTCTTTATAAATTGACTTGTTTCAGGTAATTCCTTATAGAACATGGACTAATACAGACCCCCTTTGGCTCCAAAATGAGGGTTGGGCATGGAACTGATTTGTTGTTCCTTACAGAAAATGGACTAATACAGACCCCCTTTGGCTTCAAAATGAGGGTTGGGCATGGAACTGATTTGTTGCTACATGGCTCCTTTTTTTACTTGATCCTGTTCCTCTCATGGGTAACTCTCAGTCTTCTGGGACTAAAAGTAGATTAACTCCAGCTGACTATATGCTTCACCACTGTGGCATTAATTTGGTCCAATGCCTTTTAAAATCACAAAGTATTACAAAGGATAACTTGGAATTGCTATGGCCTCTCTAAGACTTTGGGGATTTAGTCCGTCTCAGGTAGCTCTTAAATCCTGGGAGTCCAGAATGTGTTCTTAACAGTGGTCTGTTTTATTATCATTATTTTGTTGTTGTGTGTGAAAGAAGCTGAAAAACTTCTTCCTTATTCAGATCTCAATCAGGTTCTTCAATGTTCTCAGTCTAACTTATCGAAAGCTGTTCTACTCAATCCTTTAAGGACCATGTGTTGCCTCCAGTGCTGCTCTTTCTTTTCTTACTGAAATGCCGTGGGTTTGGTCTTAGTTCTGCTGTTCACTGCACAGAATGCCAATCACTGATAAAATGAGTATTGTCAAAGAAGGCTTTAATCGGGTACTGCTGCCGAGGAAAGTGAGGGGAAAATCTCAAATCCATTCTGCCAAATTGCTAAAATTTGTGGGCTTATGTAGCAGGGAAGGTGGGAAAAGGAAAAGAAAAGATCATAATGGATGAGGGGTCTGGCATATCACTGCCTGAATGTGGTGATCTGATGAGTCTCAGTTCCTTGTCTGAGGTTTGGTTTCCTGAGGAAGGAACTCAGATGACACAAATATAAGTTTCAAGGTCTAAATCTGGGAGGGTCATTATCTATGTTAATTCAAAAATCTGTAAATACTGTTTTCCTGGGACAGTTGGGCCAATTTCACTTTTATCCCTGACTCTAAGATACCCTTGTCCTCAACACTTTCCCACTTCCTTCCCTTCTGCTTGTCAAACTTTGTTCCAGTCTCTCCTACAACCTTGCTCTGGACCACTTTGTGTTTATCCTTCACTCCCTGACTCCACCCTGGCCCTTCCAACTTCTCAGTTTTTCATGGTGACCTGTGACCTCAGTCTTGCTCCTTCAGGATTAGCACACCGAGGACAAGGGACTGACAGGGTGCCATATCCTCTCCCCAGAGAATGATCTTTGAATATTGGTCCCAATCTGATCTGCATGCTGTGGTTCAGAATTTCCTTGACTCATGTAAAAATAGAAATTTTCTACACAATTTAGGTTAATTTTAGGGCAATACTCTCTGGGACTCCTATGCCTCTAACAATTGATTGAGCTCCTTGTAGACCTTGTCTTATGATTTGAAAAAGTTGACTTGGTTAGTGTTAAAGAGGATTTAAAAATAAACCCAAATATCCCTGAGGTGTATAGCAGAGTTAAGGAGATTGGAGAAAAGCTCTTATACTCCTAACAAATGTCTAGAAACATTATTGAAGTCTAAGTCTACTTGACCACATGGCATTTGCCTTGGTTGCCAGCTTTATTAATGGACTCTATATAGAACTAAGGAAGGTTATTTAAAAACATGACATTAATTGGCAATACACTCCCCTCTTTGAAATCCATTTTTAGCACAGCATGATGAGGATATACAGGCTGATAAACCTAAATTTGCACAATACAAATTCATGGTTCTTCTACTTAAACAACTTGAGGAAAATAAATCTAAAACCTTAGGGCAAACTTCAACTTTACCAAAGTCTTTAATAGAGATCCCTGTGGATATTGCTGGGAAAATGATACTGGGCTAAAGAATGCCCCAGGACTGAAAGATAACCATAAATCTCAGTCTCAGTGACTGCTCTCTGAAGTATCTACTCTTGTCTTTCCCCAAATAGTCTTAAACATTCTAGGGTAAATAATCATCCCAGTGAATTGACACCCCACTACTTTCCAGTAGATGGTGTAGCCACCTGCTCCACCCTGACACCTCATAATTCTCCACCACAAAGCTTCACAGTATGTAATATTTGTGGTGCTGTTAGATAATTTTTCTCATGTTCTGCCCCTTTTAAACCTTTTTCTATGCCTCTTGGACCCCATGATGCCCAACATACCTTTTTATTAACTTATACAGTTTAGTTCATCTGTTAGGTAAAGATCTACTTTCCAACTGGAATGTCAATCTGTTCATCTGAGGCAACTGCAAAATTAGTTTGAGACACGGCTGTCCTTCTGCTAGGTCATACCACGAGGATTTATGTAGCTTGTGCAGTACCCAATACATTTTTATACCTTATGTATGTAGCCAATACCATATGGCTTCTCAGTTTACCTCTGTTAAAATTCTTCTGCTCTTTTCTTTTTATGTCAATGTCAATCCATGTCAAGAATATCTATCATGTCACTCTCCTACCTTTACCAGATGAAGAATAACTGCATGGTGGTATTATGGCCTTTCTATTCTCAATTTGTCCCTACCCAGATATTTTAGAAATCTGTCTTTGCAAATCCAGACCTGACCCTCTTTGTTGGTGGTGCCAATCTTCACACTTCAGAATAAAATATTCAGGTAGGATATGCTGCTACAGATTTCTAAAATCACATATGATATAAGTCTCTACCTGGTACAAAGTCAGCTCAATTTTCTGACATTGTGGCTTTCACAAGAGCTGGCTCTGTGGCTGAAATCAAGAGACCTAACATCTCTATTGACAGTAGGTATGATTTCAGGGCAGTAGTACGTGATTTTGGTATGTTTTGAAAAAACACAGGATTTAAGACAACAGTTGGGGCACCAATTGAAAATGGAAAACCAGTGTCTGACCTCTTAGAAGTTTTGTTATTGTCAAAGAAAATAGATATACCTAAGGGCAGAAGCTTATATGGGTAATAAAATCCCAGAAGAAAAGGAAAATTATCTGGCTGATAGATATGCTAAACCAATAGCTCATTAAGCTTTCTCACTCTCACTACAATCAGATAAGATCTTAAATATACTCTGATTATCCCTGATTCTCTAATTTAGGTACTTAAAATCTTCCATTTCCAAACCTCTGGTTTTGAATGAAAAGGCCAATTGGAAACAAGTCAGATATGTTATCCAACCAGATGGACTCTGGAAACATCCAGATAGCCACCTGGATTCTCCTCACTTCCTCAACTAAAATTTACTCTCTGGCCTTTATAAAATCACTTATTATGGAAACAAGAAACAGAACCAGCTCTTCTGCTACCATTGGTGAAAAAACTTTACTCCCTACCTTGGACAAGTGGTGGCTCCCCGCCCCATCTGTCAAAAACATAACCTTGGTAAAGCTGGAAAGGTAGGGCAAGAAAGAAAACTCCTCCAGCAAGACCTTTTCTTCACTGGCAATTCAATTTATTCAATTCCCTAATTCTCAATGTTGTTAATATGTCCTTACTATTCATGTTATCTGTTCTCACTCTGCTACAAAGAACTACCTGAGACTGAGTAATTTATAAAGAAAAGAGGTTTGATTGGCTCATAGTTCTGCAGGCTGTACAGGAAGCATGGCTGAGGCAGCCTCAGGAAACTTTCAATCATGGCAGAACGCAAAGGGGAAGCAAGCACATCTTCACATGGCCAGGAGGAGAGAGAGCAAAGTGGGAAGTACTACACACTTTTAAACAACCAGATTTCATGAGAACTCACTATCATGAAAACAGTAATGGAAAAGTCCATTCCCATGATCCAATTACCTCCCACCAGGTCCCTCCTCCAACATTGGGATTACAATTCAACATGAGATTTGGGTGGGGACATGGAGACAAACTGTATCACTATCATTTATGTGTTTTGTAATTAGCTTGACACTTTCTCTTGTGCAATAGACTTAATTTTTGTGTCCCTCCCAAAATCATGTGTTGAATTCCTAACACCAAAGATGATGATATTAGGAAGTCAGGCCTTTTGAGAGGTGATTAGGTCATGAGGATGAAGCCCTCATAAATGGGATTAGTGCCCTTATAAAATAGATCCATGGGTACTTGTTCATCCCTTTCTCCATCTGAGAACACAACAAGAAGGTGCTATCTGTGAGCCAGGAAACAGGTCCTCATCAGACACAAAGTCTACCAGTTTCTTGATCTTGGACTTTCTAGCCTCCACAACTAGAAGAAATAAATTTCTGCTGTTTATAAGTCACTTAGTATATGATATTTTGTTATAGCAGCCTGAATGGACTGTGAGAACTTGTAAAAGGGCCACTGTCTCTGCTGTTGATAAGCTTTTGTTAGAACCAGTACTCTCTACATAGGGAATTCCACTGTTTCTTTCAAATGATCAATGGACCCTGGTAATTTCATCCAACAAATTTGAGTTTTTCTTCTTTTATCCTCCAAATGGCATTATCTCTATCATCCAAGTCATATGAAATGAGCCCTTTAATAATTTCCCCACCCATGAAAGGACCCCAAAGACTATGACATTCCTTCACTTAATTTCTAGCACAATCTCCCAATTTTACTTTTTATTGTTGATTATGAATTTCTTTTTCTTTGAAAGCCTCTAATTTCCCCTAAGTCCTAACCTGTCTCAAATTTAAGGGTATCCTTTGTATTGTCACAAAGCAACCTTTATATTAATACTTTATTCTTCAAAAGCAACCTCTTTCAATATCACTGCTTTTCAAAAAAGGCAAATTGCTTGTATCATAACATAACTAAGCTCTCTTTCATGAGTCTAAGTACTTACGATTACCACTATGTTGCCACCAATACAAATACCTACATTATTACCATAGAAGGCAACAGCACATAACTCTTGATGTCATATCAATCTTCTAGACTTAGATGATCCCAAACATAATCTTACCAGGTGTGCTTGGAAGTGTCTGTTCTAGAAACAACAACATGATCATGTTACCCCTCCCAATTGGATAGAACAGCATCTCTATCAATAGAACTCATTTGAATTCCAAGATGCAAAACCATAGGACAACTATTTCTTTGAATCCCAAATAGTCCCTAATAAGGTATATTTTATTTGTGGCAGCCATGCCTATTGGTATCGATCTACTAACTGAACTGGTCCTGTTATCTAGGTAACCTAATTAGCCCTTATTAAATTTCTAACCAGACTACCTTTTATAATTTTTTAATTGTAGCTAGTTTTCTACATGATTTAAGTTTTTAGGGAGCTAGATTACCCAAAAGGTCTACAAATACATGTTACAACTACAAAATTAGGCACACAATCCCAGGCCTGGAAGAAGGCTGTGACCTTCCTTTTTCACCATGTTCTCAAGACGACTTGGGACAAAAAGCTAAAATATTGGGAATAACCAAAAAGACTTGACTGCTGCAGTAGATTATGTATGGGCAACCTTTGTGCCTGGAGCTGCTGCTGTGTGGGCCACTCAGGAATTTTACTGGCACTCCTGCATCTTCCTTGCTGTGCTCCAGGAAACATCCATGACTGTGGACAATCTTACCAAAACTACTCGCATTTTTGCTAGAGAGCTACAGGAACACAGTCCTTCAAAATCCTCTGGCATTGGGCATGATTCTGGATTCTGGGATGACCACTTTCACAGTGGTTGGAAGGGATTGTTGTGAATATTTTCCCAGAATCCTCTCTGATGGATATGCCATCACCAAAAATATTCAGATCACAAATGGAAATTTATCAGACTGTCACTGCTGTTTTCACTCTGCCATCTGAATGAAGATGTTTTAGGCATGTTTAGGCATGTTTTAGGCATGTTTTAGATCTTTGAATTTCAACTGGCTTTCTTCAAACCTCAGTTCTTGGTTTTAATCATGTGTTCATCCTTTAACAGCTAGTCTTTGTATTTTATTCCCAGATATGCCTTATTTTATTATCATTATTATTTCTCCCAGATTCAGTAACTTGTCCAATATGCGTCATTTTAACAGCCCAATCTCTAAGACCCTAAAACAGCTATCAGTCTGCCAGCATGTTCCACATTTGGTACAGCGGGTAGTGCTTCATGGCCAATCAGAATGTGAAGGGTTCCCTACCCTTATAAACTATTTGGATCAGCCTCAACTTCATAGTGATTCTTATTCCATCTCTAATAGTGTTTAAGAAAAGACTTCA
This sequence comes from Theropithecus gelada, assembly GCF_003255815.1. Classification (NCBI taxonomy): domain Eukaryota; kingdom Metazoa; phylum Chordata; class Mammalia; order Primates; family Cercopithecidae; genus Theropithecus; species Theropithecus gelada. Next base: position 72,912,526 of record NC_037681.1, on the reverse strand, counting down.
TGTCTTAAAAAACAGAGAGGACTAACCAAGTGTTCACAATTGCCATTTTTACCTTTTGCTTTATCTTGACTAAACATTAGTAAGGTTTCTCTCCTTCCTCCATGACCTTATATTCTTCATGCCCACACGTCTCAGCAAGGACCAAAAAAGTAGAATATGCTTTCATCAGCTTCTGCTGGGAATCTACTGGCCACAGTGAGACTCTTTCTTTGTCAGACCCCATTGGCCATTTTCTTTTGCCTGATCAAATTCCCTTTAAAACATTCTACTTATATTTTACTCAATAAAATGAAAATCTTTTTCTGTTTAATTTTGAGACACTTGAAGATTGCTGAGATTGGAGTGTTCTCCCTATATTCTTTCTTCTGAACAAAACCTTTCCAACTCTGGATTTGCTTTTATTGATGGTGGCATTCATTTTAACAAATTTATAATACCAAAACTAAACAAAATAAACAGAAAAGCAAGGGAAGGAGAACTTAAATATCTACAACAAAGAAAGAATAAATAAAATTGTGGTTTGTTAATTCATAAAATGGAGTAATACCCAAGAAATAAAATAACAACTAGAGTATGCCTATTTTAAAACAATTCTTGAATACATATTGTTAAAGGGAGAAAATTGGGCAAAAGATCACACAGTATTATTTAATTCATCTGAAGCCTAAAAGTATCCAAAATATCTTAGATTTTATAGGTATATGCTTATGTACATATGCAGTGAAAGTATAATACATCCAAGTGTTCACCAACTCTATCTGAGGAGAAAGAGAAGGCAATGTTTGGCCTGGATGATAAAGTAGGTATAATCTGCATCAGTTAATTTTTTATTTCTGTATAAATAAAATACAAATACAGCACAATGTTAACATTGCTTAAATCTGGTTGACAGGCACATGGGAATTTATTATATTGTTCTTTGCACATCTTGTGTATTTCAAGTATTTTATGATAAATTGAATAAGCAGAGAGGGAAACTCTAGAACACTGAAGACTGCTGACAGGTGAAAAGTTTGCTCTGAAGCAATGCTTACTGGTGAATGCAAACACAAAACTTTTATCAGTTATTGTTGCCCTGTGTCTATCTAGAGAAGCAATTCACAGAGGAGTTCCTAGTGCCTTGCAGTCAGTTCTCTGTTGAGTGCTAGGCTAGTTTTCTTATCACTTTGACTTATTCATTAAAGGCAGATATTGTATATCCATGAATATTTCCAATAACAACCTCTTTTATTTTACTGAAATGTAAAAATAAAACACATATTCCTTTTAGCCAAATGATGATTTATGAAAGAACTATATGTATATATTTATTTTGCTCCTTTATTTCAAATAACGAACTTTGCTAATGGGGAAGAGAAAATAATCACACCTTTCATTCCATCCGCTTTTCCTGGACAGGAAAAATCAATGCATAGTATTGAAAGGTGGCTACCTTTAACAAGTTTGATCAAATACCCTTAGAAGAGTGTTTTAAAATTTATATCTTCTTACAGTTTTAGATTTGCCTATAATTTTTTAAATCACAAATTTAAATAGATGCCAAGAGGCCGGGTGCAGTGGCTCAAGCCTGTAATCCCAGCACTTTGGGAGGCTGAGACGGGCGGATCACGAGGTCAGGAGATCGAGACCATCCTGGCTAACACAGTGAAATCCCGTCTCTACTAAAAAAATACAAAAAACTAGCCGGGCGAGGTGGCGGGCGCCTGTAGTCCCAGCTACTGGGGAGGCTGAGGCAGGAGAATGGCGTGAACCCGGGAGGCGGAGCTTGCAGTGAGCTGAGATCCGGCCACTGCACTCCAGCCTGGGCGGCAGAGTGAGACTCCGTCTCAAAAAAAAAAAATAGTTGCCAAGAATGTATTCCTTAGAGTCAATAAATTCTAAGACTGCCTAATTTTGCTTTTATACATTTTCAGTACATGCAGATGAATTTCAAAAGGATTAAAATGGGGTTAGTTGTGTTGGGGCTCAGAAGTCGATACCCCAAAATAAGACATCATGGCATACTGGGCATTTTGAGCTGAAGGAAACTAAGAAAACCACAGAAGGAGGAAGGTTTTTTGAAATTCTCCTCCCTCCCTCTCTCCTGAAGCAGGCTATAGAAACTAAAATTCCCCTTTTCTTTTCTCCGCTGAAGCGAGCCATGAATCCTAGCTGATGTAAGACCCTCATCCCAAATGGGTTCTTTCTCTACCCAGAAGGAAGGAATGCCCTTTATCCCTGAAGCCATATAACACAGAGAAGGATATGAACTAACAGACCTTATTGAGTTTTTCCCAGTTGGTTCACATTACATCATACCATGTTTTGTCCAGTCACATTTCTCTACGACTATCCACTTCTTCATTAGATTTAGCATAAAACATACACAGATTTCCCTGTTTCTTTGGATCATCATTTATTTATGAGGACTCTCATGTCTTACAAAACTTCTTAGATAGATTTGCATGCTTTTCTCCTGTTAATCTGTCTTTGTCAGTTTTATTTTCAGGCCCATCTAGTACCCCTAAAATGATTGAGAAAAATCATCCTCCTCTGCAAATGAAAGACTGTTTTGTTTTATTTTACATCAGATTTTTTTTTTTTTTTTTTTTTTTTTTTTTTTTTTACATTTCTGGTGATCTTGGTGAATGTAGAGAGATAGGTGTAGATTTTTCTTACTGAGAAACGTAACCCCACAGCCATTATTTTAAAGGTTTGGTTCATATAATATCTTGGCACTTGTTGAAAATAGAATGTACTGAAGTAGAAAACAGGAGAGTATATATCAGAAATGAATAAATGTTCAAACTACTGAAAGTGTGTGAAAAAATAAAATTTGTCCTGTGAGTTTATTCATAACATTTTATATATTATTGTAAAAAGTCAATGCTTTACATTTCTGTGACACCTTATTTTTGTGAATCAAATAAAAGAGGTTGCTGCTGTTTAAAAAGAGGCCGTGCAGAGAACACATTCCTTTAAGAAGATTTAGAAATGTAACTTTGGTTAGCAGTGCACTGAATTTATACCTGGCATATGAGAATTAGGATACCGAATAGTGAACTAAATTAAATTAACCTTTGTTTTAAAGAGATGGTACTGTAAATAAAAACTACTTAATAAAATGGTGAGCTCTGTGACACAAAACCTGTCTTTGAATGCTGGCTATCTCAATCAGTAAGGGTGTGAATATGGGCAAGTAACTTAACTTTTCTAATAATCCACTTCTTAGGTCTGTTGTTATAAATTAAAGGTAATAATGTTTCTAAAAGCATTTTATAAATATGAGATTTTGGTGTTATTCTGCTTGGGTTGAAGCTATGGAAAACTATATTTTTTTCTGAATATGGTGGATAATAGAAAATTATTATTTTCCTGGGCTAAACAATTTTGATATGTTCAGTCATGAAATAATGAATGGATATATTGCTTTGTATAAATAGTTTTGATAATACTAGTCTTGAAATTATATATATATACACACACGTATAAATGGACATAAGTTGTGGGGGTAAATTGCCTGTGATTTATGAATATGTATGTGTCTGTGTGTTCATGAAGGATGGCAGTGTTAGGCAGAGAAAAATACCAAAAAATGAAATAAGACGTGTTATAAAAATAAAACTATGTTAAGATAAAACAACTAATAGAATAAAAATTTCAATTATATAAGTTAATAAAAGTCATATTTTTCTCATGAATCCAGTTTAACAAAGAAAGAAAAACAGAGGAGAAAACTATACCAGTTAATCTACAAAAGAGAAATGGGATACTGAATACCTAAGACATCTGTCAAAATGCTTTTATTTAGATCTAAAGAAAACTTCAGTATTTATTATGAGCTTCTCAGCGTCAGAAAACCTAGCAGGAACAAACTAAGCAGAGAGGGAGCCTAATAATGATGAACTTAGCTTGAGCAACAAAAAGAAAAACCTGAAGTTTATAGAGGGAGAAGACTAAAATGACAAACGTGGAAATAAAAATGTAATTTAGAAAAATTAAAAAATTTGAGCAGGCATGGTGGCTGCTACCTGTAATCCTAGAACTTTAGGAGGCCGAGACAGGTGGATCACTTGAGCCAGGAGTTCAAGTGATCCTGGGCAACATGGTGAAACCCTGTCTCTACAAAAAATTCAAAAATTAGCTAGGTGTGGTAGTGCACACCTGTAGTCCCAGCCACTAGGATGGCTAAGGTGGAAGAATCAGCTGAGTCCAGGAGGTTGAGGTTGTAGTGAGCTGTGATCATACCACTGCACTCAGCCTTGGTGACACAGTGAGACCTTGTCTCAAAAACAAAAAGAAAAACAAAATCTGAGGCCAGATACTGTACTAATATAGTCACCAAATGGCATCATCCATAAATCATAGCACATAATTTATGTAAATGTAATAGTGGTAATCTTGGATTATCAAGTAAATGTAAAAAAATACTTTTTGTACTCAATTCTGAAAATAACTTTTAGAGAGATTTCAATGCAAACTATAGTAGAACCCCAAAATAACATGTCTCATAACAGTCCAAATTAGGATATAATCATATTGGCTAGAGTATACCACTAAACTCTATTTTTAATATCTGTTGTAGTTCTCTGAGGTTTGCTTCTGTGGATGGTGGTTCTTCTACTAGAAATGTTACAGGCAGGGAAGAAAAAATCCATATCCATAATATGTATCTATAACAGTGAGGATGAATATCTTCTCATTCCTTGATGAAATAAGTCTAATGTAATATAATTGCCATAGGGTTGCTAGTTTTTACATCCAAGCAGTGGTGACAAATTTAGGACTCAGTGTTCCCCTGAACTATTGGAAAATTAGACACTCAGCATTATAATTAGCTAGGCCATTCTTAGTTAAAAAAAATACAGGTATACAGATATGCCTCATTTTATTGTGCTTTACTTTATTGTGCTTTGCAGATATTGCTTCTTTCTATTTTCACAAGTTGAAGGTTTGTGGCAACCTGCATCAATCACATTCATAGCTGCTATCTTTCAAACAACATAGGCTGACTTTATGTCTCTGTATCACCTTATAGTATTTCTCAAAGTATTTCAAACTTTTTTATTATTTTTGTATTCATTAAAGTAATCTATGATCAGTGATATATATATTTTTGAGACAAGGTCTCCCTCTGTGGCTCAGGCTGGAGTGCAGTGGTGCAATCACAAACACAGGTCACTGCATGCAGCCTTGAAGTCCTGGGCTCCAGTAGTCCTCCCACCTCAGCCACCTGAGTAGCTGAGAATACAAGCATATGCTACCATATCTGGCCAATTTTTAATTCTTTTGGTGGAGATGGGGTCTCACTATATTGCCTAGACACATGGTGATCAATGATCTTTGATGTTACTATTGTAATTGTTTTGGAGTTCTACGAACCACACCCATATAACCTGGGAAACTTAATGAATAAATGTTGTGTCTATTCTGTCTGCTCCACCAACCTACTGTTTGCCCATTTCTCTCCTTATCCTGGGATCTCCCTATTTCATGAGACATGAGAATATTGAAATTAAGCCAGTTAATAAACCTACAATGACCTCTAAGTGTTAAAGAGGCAGGAAATGTCCCACATCTGTCACTTTAAGTTAAAAACTAGAAATAATTAAGTTAATGAGGGTGATGAAGGTATGCTGAAAGCCAAAATAGGTTGAAAGCTAGGCCACTTATCCCAAACAATCAGCCAAGATGTAGAATGCAAAAGAAAAGTTATTGTAGAAAATTAAAAGTGTTACTCCAGTGAGCACACAGATAATAAATTTAAAAAACACAACAGCCTTATTGCTAATAGGAAGAAAATTTTAGTTGTCTAGATAGAAGATCAAACCAGTCACAACATTTCTGTAAGCTAAATCCTAATCCTCTCTTCAACTCTCTGAAGCTGACAGAGGTGAGAAAGGTGTAAAAGAAAAGCCCAAAGCTAGAAGAGGTTGGTTCATGAGATTTTATGCACCATAACATAAAAGTGCAAGGTGAAGCAGCAAGTGCTGATGTAGAAGCTACAGTGAGTTATCCAGAAGATCTAGCTAATATCATTGCTGAAGCTGGCTATACTAAACAACAGATTTTCAACATAGATGACACAGCCCTAAATTGGAAAATGATACCTTCTAGGACTTTCATAGCTAGAGAGGAGAAGTCAGTGCCTGGCTTCACTACATCAAAGGACAAGTTAACTCTGTCTTTGGGAGCTAATGCAAGTGGTGGTTTTAGTAAGGCTCATTTAGTAGGTGCTCATTTGCCATTTTGAAAATCCTAGGGTCCTTAAGAATTACACTATATCTTTGCAAATGGAAGAGCAAACCCTGGATGACAGTACATCTGTTTACAGCATGGTAAAATGAGTATTTTAAGCCCACTGTTGAGACCTTTGCTCAGAAAAAAAAAAAAATCTTTTAAATATTACTGCCAATTGGCAATGTACCCAGTTGCTCAAGAGCTCTGATAGAGATGTTCATTCAAGTAGATTAATGTTGCTTTCATGCTTGTTAGCACCATGTAAATTTGGTAGCCCATGGAACAAGAAATAATTTCAAATTTCAATTTCAAGTCTTATTATTTAAGAAATACATATAAGACTCTAGCTGCCATAAACAGTGATTTCTCTAAGGAATCTGGGCAAAATCAACTGAGAACTTCCTGGAAAAGATTCACTATTCTATATGCCAGTAAAAATATTCATGATCCATGGAAGGAGGTCAAAAATCAATATCATTAGGAGTTTGGAAGAAGTTGGTTTCACCCTCACAGATGACTTTTACAAGCTCAAAACTTTAGTGGAGAAAGTAACTGCAGATGTGGTAAAAGTAGCAAGAGAACTAGAATTAGAAGTGGTACCTGAAGATGGGACAGATAAAATTTCAGTGGAGGAGAAGTAGTTTCTCATGGATGAGCAAAGAAAGTGATTTCTTTAGATGGAATCTACTCCTGCTGAAGATGTTGTGAACATTGCTGAAATTACAGCAAAAGATCGGGAATATTACAAAACTTAGTTACACATACTTAGTTGACAATTTTATTACGTAATCTTCTTGGCAGGGCTTCAAGAGGACTGACCTTAGTTTTGAAAGAAGTTTTACCTTCAATAAAATGCTATCAAACAGCATCACATGCTACAGAGCAGTATTTTGTGAAGAGAAGTCAGTAGATGTAGCAAACTTCATATCTGCCTTATTTTAAACGATAACTACAGCCACCGCATCCTTCAGCAACCACCACCCTGAGCAGTCAGCAGTCATGCACATTGAAGCAAAACTCCCCACCAACGAAAAGCTTAGGACTTACTGAAGGCTCTGGAGGTTGCTAGCATGTTTTAGCAATAAAGTATTTTTATTTTTATTGAGATAGGATCTCTCTCTGTTTTCCAGGCTGGACTGCAGTGGCACAAAAACAGCTCACTGCAGCCTTCACCTCCTGGCCTCAAGAGATCCTCCCAGATCAGCTTCCTGAGTAGCTGGGACCACAGTCATGTGGTCTTGAACTCCTGGGCTGAAGCAATTCCTCTGTCTCAGTCTCCAAAAATGTTTGGATTACAGGTGTGAGCCACTGCTCCTAGTCTTAAGGTATTTTTAACTAAGGTATGTACATTGTGTTTTTAGACAAAACGCCTTTGCGCACTTAATAGACTACAGTATACTCTTAACATAAGTTTTATGTGTGCTGGGAAATTTAAAAAAATTGTGTGTCATGCTTTATTGTGAAATTCACTCTATCGTGGTCCTTCAGAATCAAACTTGCAATGTCTCTCAGGCACCCCTGTACGTTGTTTTGAGCTCATAAATAACTTCTATTTCTGCCAGCATGGCTACTTTGTTCACAGATTTATTTTCCAAGCAATAGGATGGCTGGGGAAAAGCCTTTTGATATTCACAGAGTATGTCATTTTTGTCCTTCTGATTATGAACAGGTTACTCTACAGGACATACCTTTTGTAAACATTCACATGGAAATCAAATTTCTTTGGTCTGTGCCAATTCTGAAAGGTCCATCCATAGCTTTCCACAAATTTCTTGATCACCAGTCCTTAACTTCTGCTATTTTCCAAGTCTCTGACCATCCAGCTAACCAATTTATAACTCCCCGTGAATTAGTGCAGATTTGTGCTTCTGAATATCTCTGACACCAAACCAAGTGAGCAAACAAATGTCAATGTACTGCTTGAGGTTTTGTCTATTTAGAATATTTTATATCACACTTGTTGAGAATTACTTCTGAGCGGGTCTATGGCACCTTATCTATACATTTTTGGCTAATATGTGCATGTCATGTAAAGCCATCTGTAAGCCAGGATTGAGTTTTTTCTTCCTTAGTCAACTGGTATTAGGGAACACCCCAAACCATAAAAGCCTATGGACACATAGATTGAGGAAGAGGAGGAAATGCCAAAGATTTGATATCGAAAGGGTCCAAATCACCTTCTTGTTTATATTAAGCGTACCATCTGGACATGCCTGATGTACTGCTTAGTCATAGAAAACCCTGGTATGATTCTCTTATTTGTGCTGGCCACTAGTTTAATATAGTATTTCAGGTTGGCTGAAAGACACTTTAATTATCATTTGAATCTTCTGGATTGTAAGACCCAAATGGTAGAGTGGTTTGAAGTGTGGTCTGAACTTATTTCTGAGTCTCTTGTTGCTCTAGTCCTTACTTGAAACTGACAGTTGTTTATGTGACTCTATGTGGATCTAAGTATCATATTCAAATGTGGTATGTATTGTCTCCAAAATCCAAATGTTTGCATGTTTTTATGGTAGGTGGTAAAAATAGAAGAGGTTTATCATTTACAATGTAAGGTATATATTCAGAAGCTCTAGACCACTAAACCTTCAAATAGGAGACAATGATGCGAGGTTGTGGAACACTTCACTGAGATGGTCGTTTCCTAAATTTTTGTATGATTTTTTATGCACCCTCAAGTCTGCATGTCTTAGTAAGTAATTTACAATACTTGTTACCTCCTGCTCATCAAAAATCAGTCAGTGTAATATGGTTAATGTAGAGCACTTGTGTGATGTGTTTTTTTTTTTTTTTTTTTTTTTTTTGAGACAGAGTCTCGCTTAGTCGCCCAGGCTGGAGTGCAGTGGCGCGATCTCGGCTCACTGCAAGCTCCGCCTCCCGGGCTCACGCCATTCTCCTGCCTCAGCCTCCCGAGTAGCTGGGACTACAGGCGCCCGCCGCCTCGCCCGGCTAATTTTTTGCATTTTTAGTAGAGACGGGGTTTCACCATGTTAGCCAGGATGGTCTCGATCTCCTGACCTCGTGATCCGCCCGCCTCGGCCTCCCAAAGTGCTGGGATTACAGGCGTGAGCCACCGCGCCCGGCCGTGTGATGTTTTATGGAATGACAAAATCAAGACCACTGTTGACTATATTATGGCACAGAACCAGAGAATTGACACAGTCCAGGGGCAGGACTTTAAAAGTCTGTTCTTGGTCTCATCAGATAAAAACAAATTGCTTTCAATAGTACTTGAGCAATGGTATAGGAGGAAAAGGCATTAACTATGTGAACAGCTATGCACTAAATTCTAGGAGCCATCTTGATTTGTTCCAGTAAGGATGCTACATCTGGAAGAGTAGCTGCAATTGAATTCATTGTCAGATTAAATACCGAATAGCTCACAGTCATTCTGTGAGCTCTGAAAGATTAAATTGGTGAGTTAAATGGAGGATAGGGTAGTCATCTGTCCCAGGTGATGTTACCACAGATTTTCAAACAAAGGAAACAAAGCAAGGACACAGTTGACAAAGAAATCTGTTACGTCTGTGGCACATAATTATTTAATGTAAAAATTATAATGATCACTGATAATGTATACTAAGATATATCAGAATTATAGAAGTTGTCCATAATTTTGGAACACATACTAATAATATACTTATACAAACGTAACCAAAAGAAAGCCAAGCCCCATTTTATTATTTCTTTTGTTGGGGGCAGGATCTCACTCTGTCACCCAGTCTGGAGTACAGTGGCACGATCTCGGCTCACTACAACCTCTGCCTCCTGGGTTTAAGCGATTCTCCTACTTCAGCCTCCAGAGTAGTTGGGATTATAGGTGTGCACCACTACCGCCCAGCTAATTTTTGTATTTTTAGTAGAGACGGGCTTTCACCATGTTGGCCAGGCTGGTCTCGCTCCTGACCTTGTGATCTGCCCTCCTTAGTCTCCCAAAGTGCTGGAGTTACAGGTGTGAGCCACCACGCTCGGCCAAACCCCATTTTATATTTGACAATGTTTCTTGTATGATTTTTGTACCAAATAAGCCAAATTGCATCTTTATATTAGTGTACCTATTGTTAAACCTAATTCTTAATAAAGCCTTATAGACATATTTATCCAATTTTAATGTTTGACCATAAGTTACGATTTTCATAAACCTTTATACCTTTATAATTTTTGTTGAAGAGCAGATTAGTGCTGTAAGAGAAACTGTTGTGCTTTTATTTCAATGTTTAATTAACAGAAAAAATGAATAATACCCTTTTAGCCCTTTAGCTTCAGCCAATATGTTTACATACAGAATTTTCTTTACAATCAATCTTCCACAACTTGCTTAAACCTTCAGCTTTATTCTTTGTGACTTAAAACAATCCTTAAACCTTTTAACTTAGGCGGCAAAAAAAAAAAAAAAAAAAAATCCACATTCCCATGCCTTCTTATAATCTTTTTACCAAAAGTATATTCGACTTTCCTTACACACTTTGCATGTAAAACTGTTTCTTCAGTAGTCTCAAATACGTATTACACTGTCAACTCTTGGTAACTTTTACTTTTGACAAAAACCTTAATAAGTTTGGGATTTTAATTATGTAAAATTAAGGAGTGCAGATAAGGTCTGACTTTTTTCAACATCTCACTTCACAGGTCCCAGGCCTTACTTAGCTGTAAATAGTCAAGTTGTACAGTTAAGAGTCAGAGTGGCGTTTTATGAAACATTTAGGAGGCCTAATCATTTTTAAACTGTACAGCATTTCTTGCATAAATTCCCCTTTAGAAATTCTTTCACAATTTAAACAATCGGGCATGCTTTGACTTTCTGACTTGTCCTAGACATCCCTCTTTTTAAACAACCAGTTATTTTACTTTAGGAGAAAAATTTACCATACAAAACCCTTTCCTATATAAAATCTCTTTTCTGTAACCTTTTTTTTTTTAACCAAAAATACCTCTTTATTTTTATAACTTTATATCCCTCTTATTTCCCGGTTCCTTTTACCTTGTTATATATATAACCTTTAAATCAACTTTGAATTAGACAAAAATCAATTACCCTTTAAAACAGGACACAATTTTTACAAAGAATGTTTTTCTTCAATATATTTTTATTGGAAAATACCTAAATAATAAAATGTCTATTGTTTAATATAACTTTAATTTCTAAATTATGACAAGCTTGTTTGTATTTATCCTATTACATTTACCTAATTATTTATTTTAATTATTTATCTAGATTATTTATTAAAAGTGTGATAGTTATTATTTAAAGTGATGAAACCACCATTGCAAAATTATAACTGAGACAGTGAAAAAGATCTGAACTTGCTTCTTTTTTTTTTTTTTTTTGAGACGGAGTCTCGCTCTGTCGCCCAGGCTGGAGTGCAGTGGCTGGATCTCAGCTTACTGCAAGCTCCGCCTCCCGGGTTTATGCCATTCTCCTGCCTCAGCCTCTCCAGTAGCTGGGACTACAGGCGCCCGCCAACTCACCCGGCTAGGTTTTTTGGATTTTTTAGTAGAGACGGGGTTTCACCGTGTTAGCCAGGATGGTCTCGATCTCCTGACCTCGTGATCCGCCCGTCTCGGCCTCCCAAAGTGCTGGGATTACAGGCTTGAGCCACCGCGCCCGGCCTTGATCTGAACTTGCTTCTAACCTCCAAGCTATTCTTGTTCGTTAGTTTATAGTGTAGCTTTGAAACAAGAATGGTAAGAGTCTTTTCTCAGAACAAACTTTTTCATGCCTGTGGACTGGATTTCCTCAAGCCCCATGATTACAAGTTATGGTATTTTACTAAGGAATTCAAGATGTAGCTATTTTCATTAAACCAATATTAATATTTTGTTTATTAAACATTACATAAGCAAAGATTGTTCTATTTTGGGCTGAGTTTATAGTTTTGTACGTTCTATGCCAAATTTTGATACTTTATAGTATTTGGTTGGGATAAGTATGAAATTGCTTAATAAATGCAAACAAAAAATGTATGCTTGTAATTCTTAAGACATTTCTAATATTACTTTACCAAAAATTGTAAAGCTGTCTAATTTATTAAAGATTTTACTTAAGTCACGTAAACTTGAAAAAGCGTTTGACCAGTCTTTTCTTTTTTCTGTTTAAGTATTTGATTTAAGTGCTTTTATTTTTCTTTAAGCCAGTTAATTAGAGCTCTTTTTATTTTTTCAGTAGTGAGATACTGTGTACACAACACATAAATACACAGCTGTATTAGGTATGCCAATAGAAATACATTTTATAGATTCATAAGACCTCTTTTTTTTCTATCTTAGACTTGCAAACTCTTGATAAGCTGGTTTCTTACCCTAGAAATTGTCAGCTAAATAGCCTTAAATCTGCACATTGAAGGAAACCACTCTTAGGTGAAAAATCAAATAGCGAAATTTACATCTCAAGGTACACAGATAAAAAGTCTGGTGGTGCTAGAGATAGATTAAAGATGGATGGTTGATCAAACGTAATACAGAAATCTCTCATGGGATTTTATAAGATATCTGCACTGAATTCTGTTTTGTTTAAAAGGGAGAATTATTATAAGGCTAAACCATGTGATGCTTTTACAGAGTACTTAAAACATTTTTACCAATCAAAACATTTCTAAATATGTAAACTGAAATTTTTCTTAAAAACCCCAGAGTAGCTTCTGTTGCAATAGCTGCTAATGAAGAAAATTGAATTCAGTAAACTGAGAAGAAAAACATTTTTGCTCCAAAACACAAGGTCTAGGAGAGAAATAAACAAAAACGAGACATGAAGGCCTTTTAAATATAAACACACACATACATGCACACATACACATCTTAGATGTTAGCTTTTAATTAAGCTGACTTTTAACCATTGAGCTCCTAAAAAAATCTTTTTCCTTCCCGGAGGTCGCTCAGCATAAATGGACCCAATACCTCCCATTTTCAAGTTTGCACAGTATCAAAAGGGACAAGACAGATAACACAAACAAGTGGCCATAGATTTCAGACAAACACACGGGGGAGTGCACTCAGGCAGAACAGACTCAAAACCAACTCAAAACCTGATCTTAACTAAAACACAAAGTAGGTGTCTGAGCCAGCCCTATTGCTCCCCTCGCAGTACCACAGAAGTGCCTTAATGGGCCCAGAAAGGAAAACAATAGGCTCCCGGCATACGATTCGGTTAACTCACAATTCAAGTGCACCTGCTCCTGATCTCCGTTCTTCCCAGTAGTGAAAGAGACATGTAATTTTGCACACAGGACAGCACTTGGAAGGGTCCCTGGGAAAATCTCACCCAGCAGCTGCTGGATTGTCCTGAAGATTGTCTAGTTGCAAGCCTCTGGCCGCTGAATGCAGCACCATCCTATTCTCTCCTGGCTGGCTCGCCAACTTTTGTTCCCCAACCAAATTGAAGCTCAGGCTGTTTCTCGTGGCCCAATAACAAGATGCAGATGAACTGGAGAGGAAGAGAGTTTTTATTTCTGTAACCAGTTACAAGGAGAAGGCCTGGAAATTATCGCCAGACCAACTCAAAATTACAACGTTTTCCAGAACTTATATACCTTCTAAACTATACGCCTGCGTTTAAGTGTGTCTTCATCTAAATATGTAAGTGATTAACTTCCTTTAATCTGTAACTAAGGTCAGAGTCCTGAAGACCTTCCTCTGCTGCCTCAGTAAATTTACTTAATCTAAATGGGTCTAGGTGCTGGGGTGATTACCCTTATCTTGTCTACTGATAAATCATGGAGTTTTGGGGAGTTCCTTCAGACCCCCAATAAACTTGTTTGTAGAGGCCTGGGGAGTCTCTTCAAACCCCCAATAAAACTTGTTTAATCCTAAACAGGTCTTGTTAAAAATCCCTTCATTATTTTGTCATGCTTTAAGGCCCAGGAAATGCCTAGGGAAAACTCTTGGTGCACTTTTGTTAGATTCCAGCTTTTGTATAAGGCCATTAGCTCTTACAGCTTTTAGAATTTGACTTAACCACTCAGTCAGCACTCGAACAGTTGCTTTGAAGACCTGTGCTAATGAGATCTGGCCTGCCACAGGATCACTCCTGGTACCAATTTAGGACCTAACCATGGGCCAATCAGGATTCATAAACTGCAGAGCAATTTGAATGAGGAAAGATTTTTATAAAAAGTTGTTAACAACAATAGGGGATCATAGTAATGGTATATTAGCAACCAACGGGAAAGAAGACTCTGAAGAATTGAGGGATATCAGTTATAAAGAGAATCACTATCCTTAGGGATAAAGCAGAGCACAAATTTAAGAAGGAAATCTGAAAGAGTACTCCTTATCTCCAGAACATCTGAGAATGGGCACTGCTATAATCTACTAAGTAGTGGAGCCATTTTTTTTACTTATCACACTGGTAGACATCTCTAGAACTTCATTCCTTTGGTGGCTCAGGAAGGCCAACCACATAAAAATTCTGTGCTGTTTAAGTGGCTAGGAATCTGTCCTCTGGAGTGCAAAACAAAGCCATCAGTTGGGAGATGCTGTATCTGGAATCCAAAGGAAGCCATTGGGGTGCTGGGAGTAGCTGTTAGTGGAAAAATTTACATACCTACATGAGGCTTACTGGGAATCACCTATCACAAGTGGTACACTTGGAAGATCCTCTCTGGGAATTTGAGGGTTTGAGGGAATGTCACCCTTGGAAATGTTCCATGTACTAAGGGTTGCTGCTTGCTGCAGGAGCCTTTCAAGAGGAAATACTAAGAAGTTTTCAGGCCAGGCACAGTGGCTCATGCCTGTGCTATTCTCCTGATAGTGAATAAGTCTTACAAGATCTAATAGATTTATGAGGGGTTTTGGCTTTTGCTTCCTCCTCATTTTCTCTTGCCATCGCCATGTAAGAAGTGCCTTTCACCTCCCACCATGATTCTGAGGCCTCCCCCGCCATGTAGAACTGTAACTTCAATTAAACTTCTTTTTCTTCTGAGTGTCAGCTATGTCTTTATCAGCAGCATGAAAATGGACTAATACAGTAAATTGGTACCAGTAGAGTACAGCGTTGCTGAAAAGATACCCAAAGATGTGGAAGTGACTTTGGAACTGGGTAACAGGCAGATGTTGGAACAGTTTGAAGGGTTCAGAAGAAGGCAGGAAAATGTGGGAAAGTTTGGAGAGTTGTGGAATGGCTTCGCTCAAAATGCTGATAGCCATATGGACAATAAAACCCAGGCTGAGGCGGTCTCAGATGGAAGTGAGGAACTTGTTGGGAACTGGAGCAAAGGTGACTCTTGTTATGTTTTAGCAAAGAGACTGGTGGCATTTTGCCCTTGCCCTAGAGATCTGTAGAACTTTGAACTTGAAATAGATGATTTAGGGTATCTGGCAAAATAAATTTCTAAGCAGCAAAGCATTCAAGAGGTGACTTGGGTACTGTTAAAGACATTCAGTTTTAAAAGGGAAGCAGAGCATAAAAGTTCAGAAAATTCACAGTCTGACTGTGATAGAAAAGAAAAACCCATTTTCTGGGGAGAAATTAAAGCTGGCTGCAGAAATTTGCATAAGTAGCAAGGAACCTAATGTTAATCTCCAAGACCATGGAGAAAATGTCTCTAGGCCATGTCAGAGACCTCCATGGCCCAGGAGGCCCATCGCAGGCCCGTAGGCCCAAGAGGAAAAAGTGGTTTAGTGGGCTGGGCCCAGAGTCCCCATGCTGTTTGCAGCCTAGGGACTTGGTGCCCTATGTCCCAGCTGCTGCAGCCATGGCTGAAAGGGGCCAATGTACAGCTGAAGCTGTGACTTCAGAGAGTGGAAGCCCTAAGTCTTGGCAGCTTTCATGTGATGTTGAGACTGCGGGTACATAGAAGTCAAGAACTTGGGTTTGGGAACTTCCACCTAGATTTCAGAAAATGGATAGAAATGCCTGGATGCCCAGGCAAAAGTTTGCTGCAGGAGTGGGGGCCTCATGAAGAATCTCTGCTAGGGCAGTGCGGAAGGGAAATGTGGGGTGGAGCCCCCAGGCAGATTCCCTAGTAGGGTGCTGCCTAGTAGAGCTGTGAGAAGAGGGCCACTATCCTCCAGTCCCCAGAATAGTAGATCCACCAAAAGCTTGAACCATGCACCTGGAAAAGCTGCAGACACTCATTGTCAGCCCATGAAAGCAGCCAGCGGGGAGGCCGTATCCTGGAAAGCCACAGGGGCAGAGCTGCCCAAGACCATGGGAACTTACATGTTGCATCAGTAAAACCTGGATCTGAGAGCTGGAGTTAAGGGAGATCATTTTGGAGCTTTAAAGCATGACCACTCCTCTGGATTTCGGACCTGCACAGTCCCTGTTACCCCTTTGTTTTGGCCAGTTTCTCCCATTTGGAACAGCTGTACCCAATACCTATACACTCATTGCGTCTAGGAAGTAACTAGCTTGCTTTTGATTTTACAGGCAGAAGCGACTTGCCTTGTCTCAGATGAGACTTTGGATTGTGGACTTTGGGGTTAATGCTGAAATGAGTTAAGATTTTGTGGGACTATTGAGAAGACATGGTTGGTTTTGAAACATGAGGATGTGAGACTCCGAGGGGCCGGGGCGTAATGATATGGTTTGGCTGTGTTCTGACTCAATCTCAACTTTAGTTGTATCTCCCAGAATTCTCACATATTATGGGAGGGACCCAGGGGAAGGTGATTGAATCATGGGGGGCTGGTCTTTCCCCTGCCATTATCGTGACAGTGAATAAGTCTCAGGAGATCTGATGGGTTGATCAGGAGTTTCTGCTTTTGCTTTCTCCTCATTTTCTCTTGCCACTGCCATGTAAGAAGTGCCTTTCACCTCCCACCATGATTCTGAGGCCTCCCCAGCCATGTAGAACTTAAGTCCAATTTAACCTCTTTTTCTTCCCAGTCTCGGCTATGTCTTTATCAGCAGCATGAAAACAGACTAATACAGCCTTCTAATCTCTCTCAAGTCCAATTATATACAAGAAGTAAAAAACAAAAAAACCAAAACCTCACATTTAGAAATTTAGGTTTCTCTATGATGAATAAAAGACTTATTCAAATTCAAAGTTTATGTAACATTTTACCAAGAGGCTAAACTTTTGTTTTCCTGTAGAGATCCTTGTTTTAATCTAATGGATATGAATATAAAAAATTAGGTATCTCTTATCCATTAATTTTCAAAGTTTAACTGCTGTGCTAAAGAGAGTTGAAGGATGTTACATTGGAAATAGGGAATGAAACTAAATTTTATTGAACCCCTGCTATTTTCACAGGTTTGTTTCTATGTAATTGGTTTGTTTTCATGTTATTATATTTTAATTTTCACAGTGGCTGTCTTATTTTACCAAAAAATCACATATAAATACATAAATAATCTGTACTGTTAGATATTTTCTAGATGAATACCTTTGACTCAGAGAGATTCTATCGATTTCTCCAGTCAAAAAATAAATTGGGGGATCTCAGATTCAAATTCAGTCCTGTCTGCCATCTAATCCTGGGGGAACTCTATGGAGAAATGAAATTAAATCCATTTCCTCTATCCCTCTTCATTGAAAAAATCAACCTTTTTCTTACTGAATTATTCTATACTGTCAATATCAAGAATGTTTAGCCAAGGAGTCTTTATCATCTGTTGTATATCTGGTCTATGATTTTGTGGAAGAAGCACCCAGATTTGCCAAGTAGGGTATGTTGAATGTGAGTCAATTATACTCTTCAGCAAATATTATTTATGGAGTTTCCCTTTGCCCTGCAAATTGAGTCATATACCATGCACACTAAAGTGCTTGCCCTGGAGGAACTCAAGTAGGGCAACTTTAATAGTCTACTTTGTTTTTTAAAGTGTCGGCATTCAGCTTATTGGAAGGTACATAATAGAACAATGCTTCCCCATTTTCAGTAAATGATGCTACATTTCTTATTGTTTTCCAATTTTCTGGCTCTCTGTAGTGCTCCATGACTTTCCAGCTACAATTGTGACTGTTCTGGGAAGTTCATTAGTCAATTCCCTCAACACCGAAGGATCCATTTTCTTTGGTCCTGCTGGTTTATGTATGTTCACATTTTTTTTTAAGTTTTCCCTGATGAGTTCTCGTCAGTAGTTATTTTTTCATTTCTTTCCAATTCTGTAAACTTCATTTTCTTTGCCAGCCTTGCTTTCGTAGATTCTTATACTGTCTGCAGTTTTTATTTTCTTATTTCCCGTGAAACATGGACTTTAAAAAATTAGATAATTTTCTCATCTCTTAAGAAAAACTGCTCATTTTTGTATTTCATTTTTTGCCACTGGAATCTATGATTTCTAGGATTACTTTGAATTCTGTTATTATAAGTGCTCCCTTGCCATTATAGATTCTACCCTATTTAATCCCTGTATCTTTATACTTTTTTACTAGTTGAGCGCATTGGAGTTTACCCTTTGCTCATTAGCACATGCATAATCCAATTCACAACTTTTTATTTTATATCATTTTACTTATTTATTTATTTGTTTATTTTTTTGAGATGGAGTCTTACACTG
This sequence comes from Theropithecus gelada, assembly GCF_003255815.1. Taxonomy (NCBI): domain Eukaryota; kingdom Metazoa; phylum Chordata; class Mammalia; order Primates; family Cercopithecidae; genus Theropithecus; species Theropithecus gelada. The sequence goes on along the minus strand of NC_037681.1, from coordinate 72,893,859 downwards.
TCATCTGGGCTAGAGTGCAATGGTGCAATCTCAGCTCACTTCAACCTCTGCCTCCTGGGTTCATGTGATTCTCCTGCCTCAGCCTCCCGAGTAGCTGGGATTACAGGTACACACCACCACACCCAGCTACTTTTTGTATTTTTAGTAGAGATAGGGTTTCACTATGTTAGCCAGACTGGTCTCGAACTCCTGACCTCATGATCCACCTGCCTTGGCCTCCCAAAGTGCTGGGATTAGAGGTAAGAGCCACCTCGCTCGACTACAACTTCTATATTTAAGTTAAATGCTAAATTGCTTGATAGACTATCATCCATAGATAGAAAAAAAGATCTATGTGGTATACAGGGTATGTGTGCATGTGTGTAATTAACATGGAGGGATATAAATTATGAAGACTTTATATTACCTACCACATGTCCAAGAATGAGATACCAAAGCTTACAGTTCATGAATAATAGCCCTAGATATTAAGTACAAAATATTTTGGCTTTTCTACCAGGACTCGTTCACATACACTCTGCCTTGCAAATGGAGAAGAGATACTGGTAGTGAGAGAACTAACTGAATCAAAAATATGCATGGCTTCTCTGGAGGTGTATTTCTGACTTCATATATTAACAGTTATCCTTGCATTTTAAAAATTATTTTTTGAGAACCAACCAAAGCTAATTCTGACTGTGATTCACACAAGCATTGGACATCCCTTTTTAGGTTCCAGAGAAGTTTATAGCTGTCTTTATAACATTGAATTTCTTCCCACAGTCCTACTTAGCTCTCATTTAATCTGTAACTTGTTTGTTCTTTCACTTAAATTGCTGTAATATTTGTATTTGAAAATCAAGAACAGTATTATTTCCAGGTTTCTTTTTATGTGCTTTGTCAATCTTAATGGGTTAAAGTCTTTGCTAGGACACCGGATACATGGCAGAATGAGAGCTTACAATGGAATAAGCCACACACATATTTTACAGTATATACTCAAATAGGATATCATGGTAAACAGCCTGTAGACAGAGAGTATTATTGGTACCCAATGACTGAGAGTTTACAGTACAGTCTACTGGGCTAGCTGTAATTGGCTAAGAGTACAATCAAAGTACAGGGAAATTATATACTGGTACTGTACCATCCTTTAGTGGCATGTGTACGTATATATGCATTTAATCATACCAGTTTTCTCTCTCTCTTTATATCTCTATATATACATGTATAACATTGATAAACGTACTTTAACATTATTTTGGAACTACTTTAGAGACAAATAGGTTTATATGCATATAAAAATATGAAGAATTATTAAATGTAGTATGCATATCTTTGTTCAGAAATTCAACTAACATTTATTGGGTGCCTAACCTGTATCATTTGAATCACATATATTAATTTTCTTAATTATGATTACATAGAAAATGTGGTCATATCAGCAGGAAACATAGTAAGACAAAATGGAACAAAACAGAGAATACAAGCATTGCCCCTGTGTGAGTTTTCAAAGAAGAAGAAAAGGCTTTTGGAATATTGATACTGTTATTAGCAGAAAGGTAAAGGAAGCATTTACCACTACTTAGAAAATAAATAGATACACAGTTTCAGAAAAAGAGACTGAAACTCAGAAATCTGAGTTTTGAAGTAAGAGAGAGACAGAATATTGAGAAGAAAATGAACAGATATAAGATAATGTTCAAGAGTTAAAGGACAATTGAGGTCCCCAGACAGTATTGAAAAAGGCCACCTCTAGATGTATCATTTTGAAAACCAAAATGTCTAGAACTTAAACCAGCAAGCAAGCAAATGACAAAGCTCCCAACAATCAGTCAAACAAAACAAATGAAATGACTCAACTGAAATACAATCTATAAAAGAAAAAGAATCTGGCCAGTATAAACACATTACCAGCAATATCAGATGCTAGAAGTCAATGGATTAATCCCCTCAGAGTACTATAGAAAACCATTATTCAACATTCAATATTATACCCACCCAAAATTTTCACTCACATATGAGGGTATAATTAATATATTTTAAGATGTGCAACAACTCTGGATATCCCATACAGGTTTTTAAAGAAATCATTTCTGCTTAGGATTCTCCAGGACAGAATTTACTAAATATCAATCACATTCTCAATTTAAAGTTCATCCTAATCAGGTATATTGTTATTTCATGTATTTTATTGTTGATTTTTATTATACTTTAACCCTAAGCTCATTTCTCTGTACATTGAATATTTAAATACAGTCAGTCTTATGTTTCAGTTGTATTCCTTTTCTTGGAATGCTTGTGTTATTTTGTACGTGTGTGTGTGTGTATAAAACATGATTAATGATGAATTGTCTGTGCCATTATTTAGTGAAGCGACTTTCCCATTTATATAGGTGATATAATGCTGTTTATTTTAGTCTTCTCCTTAATCTTTTGATGCAAAAGATTGGATATTTTCTATGATGATAAATGGAGACATGGATTTTTAAAATAATTTTATTTTGATTTAATATATGCCATAAGACATAGGTATAAAACTAGAAAAAAAAATAATTTTTTGACTGAGGCAGCATTGTGAATCTGTAAGGGGAAGAATAGCCTTTTCAATAACTAATGCTTTATTAATTGGTTATTTATATGTATACAAATAACCTCTACTTTACACTGTACTCAAAAATAAATTTAGTACAGATAGTAGACTAAATGTGAATGGTAACACAATAAAACTTTTAGGAGAAACAGTGGGTAATACCTTAAGGAGATTTGGGAAGGCAAAGATTATTTAAACAAAATACAAATAACACCAATAATTAAAAATGATTAACTTAAACTTAGTTAAAATTCAGAAATCCTATTAAAGACACCATTAACCAGGTAAAAAAGGCAAAATATGGACTTGAAAATAATTGTCATGGATGAAATTGGATCTTCCCAAAATTCATGAATTGAAGTCTTAACCTCTGTATGACTGCATTTGGAAACAGCGTCTTTAAAGAGAAAATTAAGATTGAATGAGGTTATCAGGGTTAAGCCCCAATGTGATAGAACTGATATCCATATAGAGAGAAGAACACTAAGAGTGCACTTGCACAGATAAAATACTGTATGAACACCTAGTGAGAAGGTGACATCCATAGGCCAGGAAGAAAGGAACAAGGCTGCTGTGCACCTTGACCTTAGACTTCAAGCCTCCAGCACCATGAGAAAATAAATTTCTGTTGTTTAAGCCACCAAGTCTGTGGTTTTCTGGTACGGCAGTGCAAGAAGAACAATACAATATTTAGACTACAATTATCTGACAAAAGACCTATATTCAGAATATAAAAGTCCTCTTATAAGTCAAAAAGTATACAAAGTCAGCAACCTCATTTAAAATAAGCAAAAAACAGTATACAAATAATCAATAGACACTTAAAATATCTACCTATAAGGAAAATTCAAATGAAAATACAAATGTAATACTTTATATCTACTAGAATGGCTAAAATTAAAAAGTGTGTCAATACTAGGTATAGCTGAAACTGGAACAACTGGAACTTTCGTATATAGCTGGTGGGATTATTTGCATAAAAGTTTGATAATATCTGTTACAGTAAGCTGAAGATATAAGTAATTTATAATCTACCAATCATACTCCCAAGAATATCCCTACGTCTGTGAAAGGACATGTACAAGAATGTTCCTAACAGCATTATTTATAATAGGGAAACACTACAAAGAACCTAAAAGTTCATCAGAGTGAGTGGATACATTCTGCAATTTAAAAACAACCAAATAGGCCAAGTACAGTAGCTTAGGCCTGTAATCGCAGAGCTTTGGGAGATTGAGGTAGGAGGATTGTTTCATCCCAGGAGCTCAAGCCTGTATGCCACTGCACTCCAGCCTGAGCAACCGAAAGAGACCCTGACTCTAAAAAATAAACAAAGAAAACAAACTAATAAATAAATGAAAACAATGGAATAATACAGATAAAAAGAACAAACTATAGTTATATGTAGCAACATAAGATACATGTTATGGCTATAATAATGAGTGATTATTTATATGATGATTATGCTAGATGCATAATAAACATAGTGCAAGATTTCATTCTTTGAAATTCAAGACAGGCAAAGCTAGTCTAAGGTGATAAAAGAGGATACTGAGGGATATTATTGATTGAGAAGGGCTGTGAGGGGTATTGCGTATGCTTTAAACTTTGACATGGGTGGTGACTACTCATAAGTATTATATAAATGTGTAAAAAATATGTGCATGTGTGTAAGACTGGTTAATTTTATTGACTTCTGTACAGTGTTTTATAGTTTGCACACATACACAGACATACACACACGTATACACGCACACATAATTACTCTATTTAAATATCCCTGAGCATCTAGATTGTTGCTCTTGTATTTTTATTTGTATGTGCTATTTTTGTATTTTCTTTTGGGTGTTTTGACTGAAGTGTCATGTACTCCAAAAATGTATACAAAGAAAGCACAAAAGTTTAGGAAAAAAACATATGATATAATAGAGAGAAAATAAAGTAAAATCAACACAAAAGGAAATACAATCTTAATATACTCTTTGTACAGTAAACTGTATCTTCACATTCACAGTAATATAAAGCATTTGTTAATTTTCAACATTAAAATTAGCCTATGAATAAAATATAGAAGGCTTAAATTAATTACAGAATAGAATATGCATGGTATGCATCAATGTGAAGTTAAATTTAAAAAGCAATGTGTGGGCAGTAGATAGGCTAGAAAGAGAGGAAGAAGAAAGTGTCTTCAGTCTAATAGGGACACTTCAAGAGAAATTGTCTATATTTCATGGAACTGTAAATAAGATTTTTTATATACTACATAAAGTTACAGAAGCACATGTTATAATCATTCAATGTTGTAAGAAACCAATTGAGGAGAAGAAGTTGGTAATCGTGTGACTGAGCAAAATTCCCATTTGCTATAGCAGAAGTGAATTGCATAATATCTAAAATTAATTAATGATATTAGTAAAATATAATTTAGAGGTATGGAGGAATTTGCCAGAAGAATTTAGAACAGAGAAAATTAAAAGAGTTAAAATTTAATTCCTCTTTGGAGAGGACTGCGAATGTAGTTCTAAAAAAGTTTGTTTTCATTGTGAACTCTTCTGTATTATTTAATATTTTTAATAATGCACATGTTTTATTTTTGTTATTAAACAGCTATTTATGTAGTTGCTTGCCAACCATTTTTGCACATAAATAGCATAACTGGTAAAACATAGTTGGTAGGCAGTTTAATAATAACTATTCCAGTTAGAACACGGATACTGTTTGGCCCAGCAATTCCTCTAATGGAAATTCATCACACAGATATTTTCTGTATGGAAGTACAAAGATATAAGTAGGAATATTCCCTACAGTGTTGTTGTAAAGGACATAAATATCCTTCAGTAGAAACTGGTTAAGTCTCTTTGGTACAGCCATTCATTGGTGTATTAGTCCATTCTCATGCTGCTCTAAGGACATATCTGAGACTGGGTAATTTATAAAATAAATAAGTTTAATCAACTCACAGCTCTTCAGGGATTAGGGAGGCCTCAGGAAACTTATAATTATGGTGGAAGGGTAGGTGAACTTGTCCTTCACAAGGTGCCAGGAGAGAGAAGAATGAGAGCTGAGTGAAGGGGGAAGCCCCTCATAAAACCATCAGATCTTGTGAGAACTTACTGTCATAAGAACAGCATGGTGGAAACCACCCACATGATCCAATTATCTCCACCTGTTCCCTCCCATGACCCATGGGGATTACAGGAACTACAATTCAAAATGAGATTTGGGTGGGGACACAGGCAAACCATATCAATTTGTCTATTTGGTTTTATTCTAATCTCTTTGCACTGTGTGGAGTATCTAAAGATACATTGTTTAATACATTAAGTAAGAATGATTCAGAACATTATCATGTTATATTATTATTATACTTCAATCTAATGTACACAAAATAGGTTTATTATGAATATATATGTATGTGTATATAAATGTATATGTATATTTATACACAACACATACATGCCAAAACATTTTTTGGAAAAATTGTAAAGTAATTGTTAACTGTATTTCAGGGAATGACACTGTGTCAGGGGTGGCAAGATAGAGAAATTTTTAGTTGGAGAGATTTATTGCCTTCTATACTACTCAAATTATAATCCTGAATATGAGTTCTGTTTCTAATTAAACAATACTTTTTAAAAAATTTAAAAATAAGCTGCTTACCTTTGTATCTTTTGACTTATGTAACTGAGTTTCTTTTATGAGGTAGGTGCTTTATATTGGCCAATTATATAAATTCCAGATGACTCATGCTAGCAGAGAGAAAGACTCACCTCTATTGCATGACGCAAATGGAGTTTCTTATATCTAGGCTGAAGAACTCAGCAGAGACTTGATGTCTAAAACATCCTTTCACCCAACCAGTAGTTAACCAACATTAAGTGCCCTAAGAACTAATTGAAAGGATGGCCAGGGTCCTTGTTAGAGATCATGTGTCTGTGATTTTCATTGTAATTACACTTAATGAGGCTATTAGCTCCCTGTGTCCACAGTGTCATATGATTGACCAAGGCTGGTATAGTTCTGCTCAATTTGAATCAAGATTACTGTTATCTAGGCAGAAATTTTATTAAGGTTAGAAACATAATACAAAAGGACATAGAGGTAGAACAGAGGTATGGTTTTTTTTTTTCTCCACAACTTTTTTTGTGGAGCCAAATACCCATCTGTGGCCATTTCTCTATATTCCTCATAAAATGGGACCAGTTCATCACTCTGCTCTATGAAAACCCTGGGTTGCAATATAACTCCTGAGCCTATCTCAGAAACAAAAATGACATCCTAGACTGAGCTGTAGTTGGTAAGATAGTGGCTAAGAGCATAAGCTTTGTTCACAGTTTGACGACCTGGTTTTGAATCTTAGCTCCAAAAGTTACCAGCCGAGAAACTTTGAGCAAAGTATTTAACCTCTCAGAGCCTTCATTTACCCATTTTGGAATGTTGATAATAATGCCTAGCCAACAATTATAGATTTTAGAAAGATACCTGTAAAGAGCTTTAAAATAGTAGTATATAAAAAATAAAACGTGACATAAAAAGAAAGCACCTTTCCTCAGGTATGAAAATGCTTATTAGTGTCATCTCTTGGCCAAGTGATATTTTCAGCCTTAAAAACAAAACAAAACAGTGGGCCTGGCAGGATAATTTTTTTTAGAAGAATCACCATGTATTTTAGATGACGGTTAACTGTCGTATAGTAAACTAAGAGTCTAGAGTCTAGAAAAGATATTGAAGATCTTAAACGAACTTGTTAGGTGTGGTATACCATGTGCTCTTCCTTGTGCCAGGGAAATACATATATTACCCTGAAGAATCCACAAATGAGAGGATGTGCATAAACTGTCAAGCAATACAAAAAGAAAAACTTTAATGACCAAATTTTGGGGGCAAGCTTGCCTCCAAAGCATCAACTATGTGATCTCATACCTTTGTCCCAAATAGAAGATAAAAACCTTCTATTTTGATTGTTAGATTCTTTGATTGATACACTCGTTAGTTCAACAACCATTTACTGAGCACTTACTCTATGCCAAATCTTCAATAGTAAAAAAAATACAAAAAAAAAAAAATAGGTGATCCTTACTATCATGCAGCTTTTAGTCTACAGGGAAAGAGAGACAATGAACATGTAAACACACACATAAATCTACAAGGGCTAATTTTAATACACAGTGGGAACTAAAAAAATCAGGGCACAATGGCAGAGAGAATGACAGCTGTGGTGGGGTACATTGTTATTTATATTAAGATCCTAAAGAGAATTCAACTTTTGATATTTATATCCCGTACGAATTAGGACTGCTTTGAATTTTAAAATCTACTCAAACCATGTAGTTTTGTAATCATTCATCTTTCAAAAAGAAATGAGTAATTTCCAAGACAACTTTTCAATTCATAGTTTTTTATAATCACTAAATTTAAAATTCAGTGCACTAAGAACCCTCAGCCCTCTTTCACTGTGAACAATTGAAGTTCCATCTGTCACCTTAGAGTGTCATTGATTTAATTTTAAATTCTAACATGATGGCTGTATGCCACAATCTTCCTTCAGCTGCCTAATAACACTTAAAAACATTTAAAAATGCTAAAAGTAATTATTAGAAACTACTAATTTATTAATGTTTTTCCAAGAATTGTTGTTCCTTGATCCTTTACTGGCAACCAAGCAAGGAAACAACCAAACAATAACAGCAAAATTATATAGGTTCAATGAACTGAAACTGACAAGTCTAACTGCTGATCAGAACCCCTACTCCTGTGTAAGATGGCAACTTGCAGCTATTTTATAGAATCCTTCAGCCTCCATTACTTGCTGGTAAATCAAGCTTTAAATTACTGGTTTTCTCTGCCAAGGTCTGTAGTATCACTACCACCACCCATTAAAAAAGACTTGTTTAGGCAGCGCACAGTGGCTCACACCTGTAATCCCAGCACTTTGGGAAGACAAGGTGGGCGGATCATGAGGTCAGGAGATTGAGACCATCCTGGCTAACACAGTGAAACTCCATCTTTACTAAAAATTCAAAAAATTAGCCGGGCACGGTGGCACGCACCTATAGTCCCAGCTACTCAGGCGGCTGAGGCAGGAGAATTCACTTGAACCCAGGAGGCAGAGGTTGCAGTGAGCTGAGATCGTGCCACTGCACTCCAGCCTGGGTGACAGAGCGAGACTTGTTTAAGAAGAGAATTATGAAGCCAAATGAATGGTAATGTGACTATTTGATTGAAACCTCAATCCTCTCCTACAAACAATCAGCTCTATTTGTGCTGGAAAGCTCAAAGTATCATCTGAATACATACTAAATAATCACTTTTCCCACCTCTTACTTTCTTCCTTTGTCATCTCTTGCTAATTTAAATAATTTAATGTTTTCTATTTTCTTGTTTTTGGCATTAAATCCTTTCTCCATAAAAAACCAGAGACAATATTAGGCAGAATTTGTTTCTCTGTTTTAATTATCCATCACCCCTACCTGAATAATGGCCACAGTCATGGTGGTTTCATTGTCTGTTTCTTTGTGGTTATCTGCCATCTATATGTGGACATAGTTTCACTGTACTTTTTCCTGATGGTTTCTGTCCATATCTGTCATTTTCATTCAGTTCAGAGTTGAAGCTTTGTAAGAGTAAATAATTTTGTTACCAGAAGAATCTTGAAAGCTTTTGAAACTTTTCTGTAAAGTAGTCATATCTATGTTAGTATGCAGTTCCTCTAACCTCCAAGGTTAAAGCTCATTTTTCACAGGTACAGCTTTGAATGCTACAGAACCACACACTGAGCCTGAGAAGTAGCAATTGACTGATGATGCTATTGCTTTTAGCCTTGGTTGGTTTTCTATATGGAACTTTACTACCCTCATCAAGCGTATGAAAGGAAACCAAAATAAACTTAGCAGAGGAACAATAGGGTTTTTAATAAACTGTGCAGCAACTGACACCTTCCATTGCTTTTATATTAATATTATACAAATGAATTTAACTTCCTAGAATCTCAAATTAGCAATATGCAGAGGATGAACAGGTATTTTCAATTTCTACCCTAAGCACCTAAGAAGTGCCTTTTTACATCATTGTTAATATATATATTATGTTTAATCATCCAACTGTATCCCAAAAGACTAGTGACTAAGATAATAGAGAGGGCATCTGTTTGCATTATTTTATGATGATAGTTAATGTCTATAGTTCTTCCATTATGAATCATTTACTTAGGTAAGTATAAAAAATAAATTTGGGAACTTCTTTCTGTTTTTGTAAATTATAAAACTTCTTTCTGTTTTGTGTACTGTTTATTTACTTTAGTTGCTTATGTATTCTGTAAAATTATATACGTATGCACAAGATAATTTCTGTTTGTCATATTTTATTATTTTTATTTTATATTTTGAATAAATAATTCATGTAAAAAATGAAAGCAGTATAAAAAGGTATACAATGAGAACCCTTGATTCTAACCTGTGTCTTGTTCAATTGTACCCAATCCCTATATAAACCTATTTAGTTCATTTCTTATATGTTCTCTCATTGTTTCTTTATGCAAATTATAAGAAATACAAATATGTATTCTCTCCCACCTGTATCACATACTCTCCTGAAAAGGTTTTATTTAGTTTGAGAATACATTCTAGAGATCATTCACTATTAGGACAGAGATAATTTATTTTCTTAAGTGCTGCATTATATTTTGATGCGTAGTTGTACCCTAAATTTTAGTTTGATTTTAAACTCGAGTATATAAATATACTGCAGAGACAAAAATGCTGCAATGACTACCCTTATATTCTTACTTTGCGTGTGTTCATGAATATCTATAGAATAGTTTCCCAAGAGTGGAATTGCAGACTCAATAAATGATGTATTTGTAATTTCAAGAGGTGTTACTAAATTTTCCTTTATAGAAGCTGTTCATCTTCATGTTCTTGCCAACAATTTATGAAAATTTCTTTTCTTCAGTGTCCTATGAAAAGACTCTGAGGTCAATCTTTTAGATTTTTGTATTTCTCTTAATTTAAGTGCATTTAAACCTCTTTTTATCTGCTTAAGAATTATTGGTCTTTTTCTTATTGATTTCTTGGAGCTCTACCTGTATAGGAAATATTAAGTTTTTTCCATGACACAAAACATTTTGAAAGATTTTTATTCTTATTTTGACTTTGAAATGATAGCCTTTATCATGAATAAGTTTTAATGTAATTATGGTTGGATCTTTTTATAATTTGATGATTTTTAGGTTCTTAGTCATAATTAGAAAGTTCTTCCTTATTACAGGTTGATAAATTTATTCACCTATATTTTCTTTGCACAGCTGTGTAGTTTTTTTTAACACATATATTTTAATTTGGAGATTATATGTCATGAGATATGGATCTAAATTCTCTAACCCATTTGACTCAAAATCATTTACGCACAAGTCCATCTTAACTACTAATTTGAGGTAAGTGCCTTTATTACCTACAAAATTTGCGTAGGCATTTGGGTTATTCCCGGCCTTTCTTTTCTTTTCCTTTGGTCTCTATATGTATTAATGCATTTGTAATTATAGTGTTTAATTATTTTTTTTTCAGAGTTCTCTTGAATATTCTTTCTCATTTATTTTTTTCATGAGTACAGTAGAATTTGCATAACAATTTTAGAAGCCAAATTTTGTTTAAATGTAACTATTAAAACATTGCTACTTACATTGTGGATTTTAAAAATTCTTTTTGGGTCCAGCTATTTTGCTGGATGCTCATCAGCATCCCTAAATTTTGTGCCTAAGACATTAATAATTTATAGTGTATGTTCTTTTTAGTTTTGCAAATAATTTCATCTTGGTCCTTCTGATCTTGTGATTTGGCAGCTTAAAATGTTCAGCCGTTCTCCATAGTCTTTAGAGTCCAAATTACCTAACTGTCATACAAAGTCAGGTTCTACTACCTCTTGACATACCCAACCTCTCTTCTCTATCCTTGGGGATTTATTTGCTATTCTGAAACAGTATGCTATCTCTTATGGCCGTATGTTGCCTAGAAACACCTCATCCCATTACTCTTCAAGAGGCTTTGTAGCCCCTTTTGTAGAACTCAGCCTGCTCTTCTGGAAAGGCACCAGCTCTTCCGGAAAGATTTCCCTGGTTCTCACTGTCTGAGCCTGATACTCTTTATCTGTGCTTCCTGTACTTCGTGAGCACATCCCTCATATGATTCTTAACAAACTCTGATGCAGATGATTCTTTTAAAGCCTTACTATGTTTCTCCAATATGTGAATTTTCTCTTAGTACATGTACATCTTTGTGAGGCTAGCAGAGTAGATGTCAAAAAAATCTTTAAATACGGTTTAATTAAGTAGTTGATGTAGTATAATTCTTACAATAGGTAATGACTTATTTTAATTAGGAGCTCAGAAATCAAACTCGTACCTAATATATTACTATGTTGACAGAGACTTGAGACACAACCCAAAATACTTGGCAGGGAACTTCATATCTTGTTATTATAATACAATAGATTCTTATGCAAATCCTCCACCAAGCCTGAGCATGGATGGCTACACGGAAGTGTATGCCAGTATGTGAACACTAAACCTAGGCTATTTCTATACACTTACATAGTGGGGGTTTTAAAGCCATTTTCAACATGTGTGGTTATAACTCATTCAATAAAACAGATTATAAAGGGTTAGCCATATATAATATGAGACCATAAGGCTGATAAAGCCTAAGTATATATGACCTAAGATTCCGTCACCTTCTGAAAATATAAATTCCGCTTAGCAGGTCCACGTCCCTCTAGCAATAAATTCAGAAAGGCTAGGATTGTTTGTGTAATCTTATTGGGAAAAAGGCCTTTCTAAGTATGACACTGAAGTAATAAAGCATAAAGAAAATGTCTAATAGATCTGTCTACATGAAATAAAACTTCTGTATGTCAAAATAGTAAAATTTTGCCTTGTAATCTAGAGGAAAAATACTTATAAGGGCTGACAAAAGGTCACCATGCTTATATAAATTAATCATTTGAATATGAAAATTATTTTAAAAATCCATATTGATAACATAATGGACATAGGGCATTCTCAGATAACTTATAAATGACAATGACTAAATTGTGCAATTAATCAAAGAAAGTACAAAAAAGAAAATGTCATGTACATTGTAGTAGGATTAAAAATGTGAACATAATAGACAGAAAATACACTCTTTCTTTTTCATAAATGACTCATTTTTTTTTTTTTTTTTACAGTCCTCCAATTCTTTGAGTGGTGGGATGATGTTAACTTTTTAGTTAATGGTATTGTCATGTTTCCTGACATAAAACATCTTAGGTCTTAGCAAAAGTGTGACTGCCCCCTTTTGTAGAATTCTTCCTCTGTAGCCCTTTCTCATACTAACTTCTATTCACCTCAGATGTTGGCTTGATCATCAGTTCTTCAGGAAAATGTTCTCAACCCTTAACTAGGTAAGGTCTCTCTGCTAAATGATCTTATATTGTCCGACAGTGTTTTTATAGAACATAGTAGAGTATAATTATTCGATTAATCACCTATCTCTTAAATTAGACTGTTTCCATCTACACGCTACAACTAGGTCTATTTTCCTTATCCATTGCCCCAGTACCCAGGATAGTGGTAGCACAAAGTTGACATCTATTAAACGTATTTTTAAAATGAACAGATAAACAGGAGCCCTTGAGTAATAGGAGTATAAGACAGTATAAAACTGTTGAAAGTAAAGTGAGTATATCCTTTGACTTGCTACTCATTCATGGAAATTTATTCTGTGCTTTGCAAGGATAAATGTTATATTCAATAAACTTTAAAATAGTGGAAACTCAGAAATAATCTAAATATCCAATAACAGAGAATTACCAAAATAAATTATTGCATTTTAATGTCATACTTTGAAGCCTTCTAAAATGATATAAAATTATGGTTTTAGATATGAAAAAATACTCACTATACCTTCCTAAATGGGAAAACTAGGTTTTGTACATGATACTTCCATTTTCATAAAAGAAGTGTACACACACAAATACATACAAATATTTTCAAAGACATTATGTATGAGTTATTTGTCTGGTTGATTTCTTTTGTGTATTTTTATGTTTATTTGCTGTCTTGATCACCTGTTCCTTTTTGAACAATATCTTAATTTTAAAAAAGGAAAAATTGAAGATAATACTAGCTGAGATCATAAGAAAATACTGTTTTTTTTTTTTTTAAATTGTACTACCCTTTAAAACATGGTGTATGGGTATTGTATGATAAAAATAGCCAGGCAAAATTTGGGAGTATAGGAAAAAAAAATTGCCATTGTGTTTCAGATTCAGTGTGCTTGGTATATCTGCCCAAAATCTTAGAAATATATCTGTTTATTTTTTCCTGAGGCAATAAATAAACGAGTAGAAAATAATCTAATAGATTTACAAGGTGGATTCATTTTCAAAAGCTTTCTCTAACACAAAGGTTACATTACATGATGCTTCAATACTAGATAAACCAGGCTTTTGTGTCAAAGCTAGATTATAGGATTTGGAGTTTAACTGTCTTTTCCCAGCAAGATAGTGGCCATCTGAGTCAGCTGGCAAAAACTGGGAGGATGAGTGATCAAGAAATTGTTGATTCTCATTAAAACAACACCTTACTTCTGGCAGGGCATTGTTGAAGCCAAGGCTAGGCTAGCCCTTCCTGAGTCTGTCACTCTTCCTGCTCAGGTGCTGTTCTTACTGCTCGGTACAATAGATGACTGCTGCTGTGATGTGCTTGCCAGGAACTATGGCCCTGAGGTGCAGCAGAGGAATGTGGTTGATTGCCTGCAGGTGTCTGACTGCAGGATATCTTCACCATGCATTGAAAATCAAGGCACGTATCACAGTTGAGCAAACCAGCTGTAAACCAGTGGCACCTTGTCACCTCAGTCTATTTTTAGATTTACGATGGTAGGAAATAAAAGCAAAATAAAAATTTGCCTTTTTAAAATATGGGTAAGTCAAGAAAATGGGGTGGGGGGAAAGTGAAGCAAATATGTGTTTTGAGAAATGTTGGTGGGAATTCAGACATTGTGGGCTGAAAGTTACCTCTTTCAGTACTGTCTACAAACTGCTGCTGGGTTAATCACATAAGTGGCCTGGGTCTCATTCTTTTTAAGTGAATGATGACATAATCTCTAGTCTCTTTCATTTTATGAGTCTTATAACGTCTGGTTTAATTTGTAGAGATATTAATCAATCTTTAATGTAATGAATTCATGCCTAGCAAGTGTTATCTTCTCTTTAAGATAGCTCTTTAAGTGTTATCTTCTCTTTAAGATAGCTCCAGTCTTAAAGGAAAAGCTCTTTAAGTGTTATCTTCTCTTTAAGATAGCTCCAATCTTAAAGGAAAAGAAAACAATCTCTCAAACTTTAATTTCAACATCATTTTATTGGTAATAATTAAAATTAGCAAGCATGGTTTGTTCATTTGATTAAGTTTTATTATATGGAGAATTTATTTTCAAATTCTTAACTCTGAAAAGAAAAAGTATAATTGATTGTGATGCTGGAGGTTGAATGAGAAGAATTGAAAGTTGAAGATCTGAGGTCACCTTTTTAATTTTAGATACAGGCTGAACATCCCTAATCTGAAAATTTGAAATCTGAAATTCTCCAAAATCCCCAGTTTTTTGAATGCCGACATGACGCCACAAGTGGAAAATTTCACACCTGTGAATTTTGTGATGGGGCAGTGTCAAAATTTTGTTTCATGCACAAAATCATTTAAAATATTGTATACGATTACCTTCAGGTTATGTGTATAAAGTGTATATGAACAACATAAATGAATTTTGTCTTTAGATTTAGATCCTATTCTCAATATATCTCATTATGTATACGGAAATGTTCTAAAACCAAAAAAATATCTGAAACAGTTCTGGCCCCTAGCATTTTAGAAGAGGGATACCCAACCTATATATGATCCCATCATCATGTAAATCACCACAGTGAAATCTATCACTGAAATAATTGAAGTAAAATCAATTAATGCTAATATCCATTATACCATATGTAGAGGTGGGAGTGTAGAACAAAGAACACAACAATATAGACTGCCTTATACTCTGTGAGATCATGGAAAACAAGTGGCCTCAAAAACAAGGGGAAAGACATAAGTACCAATAAGAGTATACTTGGTTCAGATGCCATCATGACTACAGCCAGAATTCTTCTGTTTCATTCATTTCTGACCCATTTGTCCTCCAACAGTCTTATAGCAAGGTATGATAACCTCTGCTTGGAGATACTGTCAAGTGAAAAATAAAACCATGTCCCTACCTAAGTTTAGGATTCCATCAAATTCCTGGCCGTGAAGCAGAATGATAATGATGGAAAGGATGCAAACATTTGAATTAAAAAGTCCTAAATTTAAATAACAATTCTGGTGTTTGTCAGAGAACTAATTTTAGGCAACTTTTTCCAATGAGCATCTATGAATTGGGGTAATTCCCATTACAAAGGATTACTGAGTAAACACATAATATATTATTGTAGGCAAAATATCTGGTATTTAGTATTTCCTTATTAATTTTAGCTCTTTCTTTCTTTATCAATCCCATCCTGTTGACAAATAGTTACGTAAATAGATAATAGATGACAGGGAGATAGAGAGATAAAGATATATAGATAGATATTCAGACAGACACATAGCCAGATAGATAGATAGATAGATAGATAGATAGATAGATAGATAGATAGATAGATAGATAGATAGATAGATAGATAGATAGATGATAGAGAGAGATAGATAATCTTGCTCTGAAGGCTCGGCACAAGTCAAAGGAAGAAATAGTTATTTCTTGGGTCTATTTTTATTTTGTTAAAAATGTTTTTCTGATTTCAGCTATACAACCAAACACCTAATAAGATACAAATTATACAGACCACATTTTTTTCCCTCCATGGGTCCCCCAAGTAGTTTTCATTGAAATAAAAGTTGGGCTACAAATGATTATTGAAGAATTAGATAATAAATGCAGGCTTTAGGAATAATTAGGGGAGTTGAAATGTTATTTAAATTTAACCTGAAACTTACAAAGCAATCACAGAATAATATTAAAAGTTTCAGAGGCAGATAATAACCACATGGCTCTCTGACTGAGGGTGATTTCCAGAACTGGGAGCTGAAAAGCCAGATAATCAGTTGCTTTTCAGCAATGTCCGGTACTGACAGTCCTCATTCCCTTTTACATTAGTGGTGTTAAACCGTTTACAGGAAAGGCAGGCATCCATCATTCATGAGGGATCAGAGGATAATGTTGAGAAAGACTGTTACAAAGACCATGCAGTTTTAAAGAGGGCAGAAGCTGAACACTTTACCTGGAGAATATGAAAAGCCAAGATTTGCCAGCTAGTATATGTTCACTTTCAAAAACTTTCCGGGCTTTCATTACTTGAGGCTATTTTAAATGTTTGATATGTGAGCAGAAGTACAAGGAAGCAGAAACTTCTATTTCATGCAGAGAAGCTGGCGTTCTCAGGGATGAGTGCCCTTATTTAGAAATAGTGAGGCGAACTGCTTCCTTTGTGACACTGTGTTAGCCTTCCTGCCATTTCAGTTTAACATCTCACTAGGCCTGACTGCCTTGAAGCTAAAGCACTGGGAAGAAGCCATAACTTGTTTATAGTGGGAAGATGTGAATGTATATGAGTAAGCCATTTTGGACACTCCAGATAACTCAAACCTTTCTCCTGACAAGGGATTTCTGCTTTACTTTATCATTGCTCCTCTGCCTAACATTCCTGCCTAATAAAATTGATTTTGGTTTAGATCTCACAAACCTGGAAAGATTTCTAAGAGTGGGAATCGTGAATCATTATGGTTTTCTAACAAATGGCCTTGTAAAACCTTGAGGGCAGACCCAGAAAGATTTTGGTTCGTGGTCTATGGCAGCAGAAAGGATGCTTCTGTTTCTTACATTGTCTCTGTTTTACTAGTGTGAATTAATGATACGTTTGAGGTGAAATCTAATTTTTTAAAATTATACTTTAAGTTCTAGGGTACATGTGTACAACATGCAGGTTTGTTACATATGTATACATGTGCCATGTTGGTTTGCTGCACCCCTTAACTCATCATTTACATTAGGTATTTCTCCTAATACTATCCCTCTCCCATCTGCCCACGCCACAACAGGCCCTGGTGTGTGATGTTCCCCACCCTGTGTCCAAGTGTTCTCATTGTTCAGTTCCCATCTATAAGAACATGCGGTGTTTGGTTTTCTGTCCTCATGATAGTTTGCTCAGAATGATGGTTTCCAGCTACATCCATGTCCCTACAAAGACATAAACTTATCCGTTTTTATGGCTGCATAGTATTCCATGGTGTATATGTGCCACATTTTCTTAATCTAGTCTATCATTGTTGGACATTTGGGTTGGTTCCAAGTCTTTGCTATTATGAATAGTGCCACAATAAACATACATGTGCATGTGTCTTTAGAGTAGCATGATTTATAATCCTTTGGGTATATACCCAGTAATGGGATCACTGAATCAAATGGTATTTCTAGTTCTAGGTCCTTGAGGAATTGCCACCCTGTCTTCCACAATGGTTGAAGTAGTTTACAATTCCACTAACAGTGTAAAAGTGTTCCTATTTCTCCACATCCTCTCCAGCACCTGTTGTTTCCTGACTTTTTAATGATCACCATTCTAACTGGTGTGAGATGCTATCTCATTGTGGTTTTGATTTGTGCATCTAATTAGACTAAAGAGCTTCTACACAGCAAAAGAAACTACCATCAGAGTGAACAGGCAACCTACAGAATGGGAGAAAATTTTTGCAATCTACCCATCTGACAACAGGTTGATATCCAGAATCTACAAAAAGCTTAAACAAATTTACAAGAAAAAATCAAACAACCCAATCAAAAAGTGGGAAAAGGATATGAACAGACACTTTTCAAAAGGAAACATGTATGCAGCGAACAGACCCATGAAAAAATGCTCATCATCCCTGGTCATCATAGAAATCTAAATTTTATATCAGTGTAAATATTATTTATTTTATGTCACAGTAGACAGTGTGGTCTCTTGCTTGCCTTGGTGTTAGCAAACCCGTGTTGCCAACTAAAAACAATTAATCTCTGGCTTTTTGTTTCTTCAATATGAATTAAGGATAATAATTTCTGAATCATATGTTTAAGTGAGGATCAGATGAGACCTAGACAAGACCTACTTTTAGAAATATGATTCAAATGAAACCCTGGAAATCTGCATGTGCCGGATAAAACAACCTACTCCTAGCCTCTGAGTCATCTTGTCAAGAAGGAAAACAGAGCTTTGGAAATCTGTGTCATCCTACTAAGACCCTACTCTCTCTGACCACTTCCCAATACTTGTAAGTCTTCCATCATTATCTGTATCAAGATTATCCAAATTAATGTCTTTATGTCTTTTTTCCTCCCATTTCTATCAATCATAAAAACTTGAGCATCTAAGATTTATCTTCAGTCCTACATTCTAGTCAGTGGGACCACATCCATCCCCTTTTCTGTTATTTCTGCATCCCTTATTACAATTCATACTTCATTTTTCTCTAAAACAAATATTGCCAAATAATTTGATTTTTTTTTTTTTTTTTTTTTTTGAGGCAGAGTCTGACTCTGTGCATAGGCTGGAGAGCAGTGATGTGATCTCAGCTCACTGCAACCTCCAGCTCACTGCAACCTCCCCCTCCCAGGTTCAAGCAATTCTTCTGCCTCAGCCTCCCAAGTAGCTGGGACTACAGGTGTGAGCCACCACTCTCAGATAATTTTTGTATTTGGAGTAGAGACAGGGTTTCACCATGTTGGCCAGATTGGTCTTGAACTCTTGACCTCAAGTGATCCACCTGCCTCGACCTCGCAGAGTGCTGGGAATAAAGGCATGAGCCCCATGCCCAGCCATAATTTGATTTTTATTTGTTTTTTGTTTTCCCCACTAAAATGTTATCTACACGAGAAGAGAAAGTTTTGGCTGTCTTTTCCACTACAGCTTCTCAACCATATAGAACATTGCCTGGCATAAAGTAGATAATTAATATATATTTTTAAAATATGTGTATAAATCAGATTAATAAAACTGTAAATATTATATATATAGATAATATTTGTGAGCACTCAACATAAATAATTATAAAAATATATTAAAATATAATACATAATATGTAAAATAAATATGCCAAGATAAACTAATATTTTTTTTCTTTTTTTTTTTTAGCTTTTATTTTACGTTTGGGGGTACTTGTGATGGTTTTTTGCACAGGTAAACTTATGTCAAAGGGGTTTGTTGTACAAATTATTTCATCAAACAAGTATTAACCTAGTACCCAATAGTTATCTTTTCTGCTTCTCTTCCTCCTCCCACCCTCAACTCTCAAGTAGATGCAGTACCTGTTTTTTACTTTTTTGTGTTCATGAGTTCTCATCATTTAGCTCCTATTATAAGTGAGAACACGTGGTATTTGTTTTTCTGTTTCTGCATTAATTTTCTGAGGCTAATAGCCTCCAGCTCCATTCATGTTCCAACAAAAGACATAATTTTATTTGTTATGACTGCATAGTATACCACAGTGTATATATACCACATTTTCTTTATCCAATCTGTCACTGATGAGCATTTATGTTGATTCCATGATGAGCATTTATGTTGATTCTTTGCTATTGTGAACAGTGCTGCAGTGAACATTCATGTTCATGTGTCTTTATGGTAGAATGATTTATATTCCTCTGGGTATATACCCAGTAATGGGATTGTTAGGTTGAATGGTAGATCTGCTTTTAGCTCTCTGAGGAATTATCACACTGTCTTCCTAATGGTTGAACTAATTTAGTCTCCCACCAACAGTGTATAAGTGTTGCCTTTACTCAGCAACCTCACCAGCATCTGTTATTTTTTGACTTTTTAATAATAGCCATTCTGACTGGTGTGAGATAGTATCTCATTGTGGTTTTGATTTGCATTTCTCTCACTAGAGAGAATCAGCGATGTTGAGTTTTTTTCATATGCTTATTGGCCACATGAATGTATTCTTTTGAAAAGTGTCTCTTCATGTTCTTTGCCGACTTTTTAATGGGGCTGTTTTTCTCTTGTAAATTTATTTAAGTTTTCTTATAGATACTGGACAGTAGACCTTTGTCAGATAATATTATACAGTTTGTAAATATTTTCTCCTATTCTGTAGATTTTCTGTTTGTTGATAGTTTGTTCTGCTGTTCAGAAGCTCTTAAGCATAATTAGATCCCACTTGTCAATTTTTGCTTTTGTTGTGATTGCCTTTTGTTTTTTTGCTCATGAAATCTTTGCCTTTTCCTATGTCCAAGATGGTATTGCCTAGGTTGTCTTCCATTGTTTTTATAGTTTCAGGTTTTACATTTAAATCTTTAATTCATCTGGAGTTAATTTTTGTATATGCTGTAAAGAAAGGGTCCAGTTTCATTATTCTGCATATAGCTAGACAATTATTCCAGCAGCATTTATTGAACAGGGAGTCTTTTCCCCAATCCTTGTTTTTGCCAGCTTTGTCAAAGATCAGATGCTTGTAGGTGTTTGACTTTATTTCTGGGCTCTCTATTCTGTTTAATTGGTCTATATGCCTGTTTTTGCACCAGTACCATGCTGTTTTGGTTACTGGAGCCTTGTAGTATTGTTTGAAGTCGGATAATGTGATGCCTCTGGCTTTGTTCTTTTTGCTTAGGATTTACTTGGCTATTCAGACTCTTTTTTGGTTCCTTATGAATTTTTAAATAGTTTTAAAAATAATTTTAAAACTAATATTTATTTTTCAGTGAAGAATTGATCTATGCTATTGAATAATCATAATTTCTGAATGTTGGGAAGCTTGTTTTCCATGTCCTATGAAGTATAAAATAAGTTCCTATATTCAATTATTTCAAATAACTCCTTAATAAATGAGGCTTGCACACAGATAACTAAAATACAAAGTATGAAATGTAATCAACAGTGCTACACATAAAATTGCTTGACTCATAAGAGGAGACTATTAAGATAAATATGATTCGGTGGTCAAAAACACTCTAGAAATAGGCAGCAAACATTCTTTCTCTTAATGCATTATGAACGAATAATATTTTAATTTTACATTCTAAGTCTTACTGTCTTAGGTTGTATCAAACTAATAGAGTCCGGAAAATTATGCTCCTCGATGACTTAGTGCCTCTCAAATTTTAAGTTACATTTAGTCAACTGAAGATCCTGTTAAAATGCAGATTTTGCTTCAGTATATCTGCCGTGGGATCTGAAACTCTGGATTTCTAATGAATTATCAGGTGATGCTGGTAAAGCCGCCACACCATGAATTGAACTTTGAGCAGAAAAGACAGAGACAACATTAAGCAATGATCATTATAGCAATGGACTTTACAAAACAGGCTATTGAAAAAGTTGATCAAACTTCATTTTGCGATTTAAAAATTGACCCTTAAGAACATGCTTGAGTGAATTTTCCCTAGCATTGCAATCACGCAGCAGTTTCATTGTGCTGCTCAGAACTCTCTGTGACATAGGATGAGAACAAAGTAAGATTATAAATTTTGCCTGCCATGGTGCTTCTTTATATATTCTTTATCTTGAAATAATACTTACTAGATACCCACAGGGTTCCCTTGCAACACCAGGTATTATACAAAAGAGAATTTAATGGAACTACTTATCTCCCCTCGAAGCTCTGGCCAACTAGTTCCCACCCAAGATATGCAGGTGTAAAACCTAATAATATTTTATGACCCTGAGGTCATTTTCAACAAAGTTGAGAGTTTATTAAAGATTCAGAAAGATTTTCAAAGATGAGTTCTTTGGGAAACCTCATTTTCAACCTGTTCTTTTACCAAATCCCAGTTAGTGAAGTCATTAAAGATTAAAGCATTCAAAATTTGAAAGAGAAGGTAAAATTGCTCTTCTCAATGTTAGAATAAATAAATGCAAATGTGAATAAAGAATGGTATTTTGTATATCATTTATAATAGATATTATGCACCCTGATCAGAAACAGTCAATGTAGCTATAGCTTAGGACATTAACTGCCCTTTCCACAAATCTACATTTTTGACAGGAGTCTGAAGTATATATTTGGTCATACTATAATATAAAATATGGTATAAAATTGAAAACAAATAAAATTTGACTTCTTATGGGGACAACTTACTCCATCAGGAGTCTCAGAAAGAAACCTCAGAAATTTTCCTGTACATGTATCTCTAGACAAGGTTATAGATAAGCTAGAAAAGTAACACCTAGTAAGTTTTCATGAGAAAAATCACTCTAGAGTGATGACATAATCTCTGCTAAACAGTGCAGGTCCAAAAGAGTGGGAATAGTAAAGAATATGGGCAACAGTAAGCAGTTTGCTTTTCGCTGGAGCAACCAGCACATGAATGGAGAAGCGGAAGCAGGAGATGCTGAACAGCAAGTTTAGAGGTAGTTAGAGACTTGCAAGTCTCATCTGTTCAGAAGTTGAGATTTATCTTTTAACCAAAGAAGAATCACTAAGAATGTCTTTATAAAGACTGTCTTCTAGAAAACTAATATAGGTAGTAGTGTAGAGGAGGAGCTAACCAGAGAACATCTGGAAACCAGCTATCATTTGGAAGTTTATTGACCAAGGAAAGAAAGATGCTGCATTAGCAGTGAGAATACAGAGGAAGCAAAGAGCATGTGTGTGTGTGTGTGTGTGTGTGTGCACGCACGTGTGTGCCTCTGTATGGGTTGGTGGGGAGATATATTTATATGACTCATTGATTAACTGGATCTGCCTGACAC
The DNA here is from genome assembly GCF_003255815.1 of Theropithecus gelada. Lineage (NCBI taxonomy): Eukaryota > Metazoa > Chordata > Mammalia > Primates > Cercopithecidae > Theropithecus > Theropithecus gelada. Next base: position 72,870,521 of record NC_037681.1, on the reverse strand, counting down.
TTTGTGACGTTTCAATGAATAATACAAACTTTGTAAATGGTGATATCTTCCAAATATAACATAATGATGAAGATTATTAATGTGCATGTGAGTCATAAATGCTAATTACATGATGTAATTTTTAGTGCATCTTGTCAGAACGGTATCTTTTCATGAGAGTTTTGGAAGGGATTTGTTGGGAATCTAACTTTCCCTTCCACATTTTTATGTGGAATTCTCTAAGATATGTCAGCAAAATTTGCAGACTATATAAAAGAAAAAGCAATATTAGAATATGTTACCGGAGTGGCTTAAACTTTGGATGCATTATCCTATTTCTGCTTTCAATATTATATGAATGAAATTAATATTAGTGTGAGATTTATGTATAATTTACATTCTTTTTCATAGCTATAGATTATAGAAGTATCTGTTGCAATATGTTGTCTCAAATATGTAAGCTTTTAATCAGAAAAAAATATGGATAAAAGAATAAGAATCTTCTAAGACAACTAAATCCAATAATGAAAAGTAATGTAACACATTTACCTCCATCGTGCTGGTTTAATAGTGACATGCTTATATAGAAAAGCAATCATATTAATGTATGGATATTGCCACTCCTGTGGAATGTTTAAATCACACAGGGTGAGTAGGGATTTAGCAAGGTCTTGGAGGAGAGAATAATATATGCCAAGAATATGCTCTGATACCTTCCAAAGCTTCAATAAGGTTGCAAAACTGATGAAGGCAATAGGCTGTTAGTTTGCACGTACCCTCATGACCCATATCCAGTAAATAGTTTGTTGCTGTTTATTCTTGTTTTTCTCTTCTTTTTCAATTTGCTCAAAATGTGGAGCAGATTCCTAAGCTATTTTTGTTTTCTATATTAAATCTGGGGAAGATTTTGGCCAGAATATTGTCTCATTGTATCATTTACGTGTGTTACTAGTTTTTAAACTTCTCATGTTGTTTATTGTTAAAAGGCTTTTGAGTAGGTAATATCTCTGCTAAATTACAATCACAATAATTATTTCTCTTAAATAACAACTGATAAGTTCTCTTTTAAAAAGTGTTAAGGATAATCACAGTTAAGTCTAAGATGATGAATATTAGAAATTGTCATAGAAATTTTAAACAGAAAAGAGAGTGAATGAGAAGGATGAGAGAGAGAGAGAGAGAGAAGGAGGAAGGGAGAGAGACTGTTGAAAAAGAGATGAATAGATAAAAAAAAATTCCCCAAAGTGGCTTCTTACTGTAGAGTGTGGTTTAAACTTTTTTGCATAAATGTGTCTGTGTGAATCTGGCTGTGAGATTTTTAGCTCATTGCTACTTTATGAATGCAAAGCAACTTGGATTTATCTCATTTTCTAATACAACAGGGATACCACCATTTCATTTTCCAGTCCCATATGCAAAATAACAGCTCTTCTTGTATGCTTCAGTAAATTTTGAATTTAAGTTAGGTCATGAAGGTAAGTAGAGAGGGAAAAAAATGCTAACTTTAAAAAGGTTTATTACCTGAACTTTAAAATTACTTGAAGAAAATCACAAGCTTCTCTAAAATTAAAGATAGGCGCAGCCCCAAAATTGTGCTGTGCACAATTAACCATGCAAGCTGAATATACAATTATATTAAAGTAGTTATTTTTCTAACTCTGATTTTTGTTATTATTCTAGTATTTGAATTCTAAGTGATCTGGTAAGGGAAGACATAGTGAATTCTGTGGCCCTATATTAGATGGTTTTGAATATTGAGTTCATATTAACCTGTCTGAATCTAATGAAGTGAATTGTTGTAGTTCAATTTTGTCTACCTAGCAAAGAGGAGTGGAATTGCAGTGTCCCTAAACTCTACAGTTTTAATAGTGCAACCACTTAGCTGTTAACTTTGCCATCCTAAACGATAGAAGCAGGAATCTTAAGGTATTGATAGCAGTGATTGACCTAAGATGTTCATCATCTTGGACTTAACTGTGATTTTCCTTAACACTTTTTAAAAGAGAACTTATCAGTTGTTATTTGAGAGAAATAATATAATTATTGTGATTGTAATTTAGCAGAGATATTACCTACTCAAATGCCTTTTAACAATAAACAACATGAGAAGTTTAAAAACTAATAACACATCTAAATGATACAATAGCATCCTATTTCCTGAATTTTGATTGTGTGTGTGTGCGCGCGTGCGTGCACGTGCATGTTTTGCCTTGTTCTCTCTCTCTAATCCCTGCTTTTGCTCTCTCTCTTGAAAAGATCTATGTAAGAATAGTGTTGGCATAATCCACTTGAAAACTACTTACATAACACTATGTGACAGGCGCTCTTCTAAGTGTTTCTGAAAATACTAATTTATTTCATCTAGCATAATCCTTACAATGTCTTTTTTAAGTAGGAATTATTGTAACTGCCATTTTGCAGATGACAAAACTGAGGATATAAGAAATTAAATCAAACTGTTCAGGTAGCAGGATATTAGGGTTCCAATTCAGATATTTCAGCTTTCTAGAAAGACAATTGCTATTTTCGTTATGCTGTGTCACTTTTTAAATAAACTGATCGGTATAAACAGGGTCATGAGTTATGTTGTAGATAGTTACCTGGGGAAATTATTATAAGTTTCTGTTTAAAGATACAATCGAAAACTCTACTTGTTTATTAACCATGATTCGTTGATTTATTCCATGGATCTGGAGTCTTGTCCAAAAAAATCCAACCCAAACTTGTAACCATTATCAATTACTGATTAATTTTAATTACAGTAATAGCTGAATTTTTATTAAGCTTTTACTATCAGCTTTATATGGCTCTGTATTTTATCTGAATTTCCCCCATTAATATTTACAGCAATCCAATGAGATTTAAACACTAGAAATCAGAAAGCGAAGTTCAGAGAAGTTATGTAACTCTCTAAATCCTGTGTTACTAAGCAGCTCAGCTGTGACTTGAATGGGTCTGGAGGTCAAACTATTAACTTCAGTACTCCTCATGTGTCATAATACTCAGAAATAAGAGTGTGTAAGAGTTCATTACTGACTTCAAATTTTATTCTGCATACCCAATATGAGATAATTGAGCGTTGTTTCATTTGTTCCAAACTGGGATTGTAATGAAGTTGAATCTTTGTTTTTTTCTGGTCATCTATATCCCACGTGTAGTCACAGTCAAAGAAAAGATTTTTAAAATGAAGATGACAACCTAATGCCTAGAAACCAAATCTACCTACTTTTATCTTTCATAGCCGAAGTCTTCATTTTCTTTTTTCTCTTGGATCTGTGCCCCCAGGACATGACCTGACTTCTATGGACATAACATAAAACAATTTGTCAATTTGTTAACTAACCTCTTGTCTGCACAACTACATATTCCTGAGGCATTCTTCAAACCCTGTCTCTATCTCTACTACTTAGTCATTGCATCTACCAGACCTTTTCCATTCCTTTAGACCTGTTCATCAGCACCCTTTGTGATGCCATCACAAGAGGACAGTCACCTTGGTTAATACTCAAAAGATTTCTGAAAGCTACCATTTATTTTCACTCTTTTAATTATAGGTTTCAGGAAACTTGGTGAACAAAATATGGTTTTCTCTACTTTTACCTCTTTATGAATATGAAATATAAGAAAGCTTCCAAGGATACTAGCACATAGCAGGCATTTGACAAAGATTTCCACAGGATTGGGAGTAACTATAGAACACACGTTGGATATGGTGTCCTTGTCTCTACACTAACGCCATGTTTGGACATGGAGGAATCTCAGTCAATATGAATATTTTAAATCAATTAAATGATTTTTAAATTCTTGAGTTTATTTTCTATGTTATTATCAATTATTTATTTATCTGTGCATTTTGTTCTTCATATGAACCTAAATTGCAGAGTGTTCACATCATCAAGTGGCTTTCACATCATTAGCAAAGATCTGTGCTGATGGATTTTTGTGGTGGTTGTTTTTTTGTTTTGTTTTTGTTTTTCTTTGGTCCAATGACAACCAACTAATAAGTAGAAATATTTTTCTAAATTAACAAAACATATTGTGCCATTGAGAGTTTTACCTACATTTAGAGGAAATACGTTACTGCTAAACTGAAATATTTGTACAAAAGCAAAATGTTATATTACTTTGCATTTTTTCCTAATGAAATTAGTTAATCTCTGAAGAGTATTTTGAAGATAAAGACCTGGTGACAGAGTTGAAAAGAACTTGAAGATACCTTCCAAATGAAAAAAAAAAAAAAGTTAGGAGTTCTGGACAAGGAATAAAAAAACCCTGTGTTCTAGTTCTTTCAGTAATCAGTGGTTTTTTAATTCAAGTCATTTTACTTTTATCCACCTAAATCAATCTCTCTCTCTCTCCTCCCCACTCTCTCTCTCTTTAACAGGGAGAAGTCAGTTATATAAAATATCCTAAAAATGTATTCAGTTATATCAGTAGTACCCATTGAGATACTTAAGAATTAGATTTTATGTATATGTGTGTGTATATATGTGTTGTATGTATATATGTAAAATTGTGTTACTTATTTCAATCCCTGTGAAAATTCAGTCCATGTTATCTGTTCACACAAAGGATGAACTTAGTCACTGTGTGAACTTGTGGTATTTGCCTAGAGATTCTGGTCTATCAACAGACTTAAGCTGGAGGTTTGAACAAATGACGTGATTTCACAGAATCTCACAGTTCCCTTACCTACAAATTGGGGAGATTAATATTTACCTACCTGTGAAGTCTTATATGGATTAGTTAACAGAAGAAGAGCATAGAATTTGGAGCTCTGCAGTTTTTATCCTTTCTTCTTGATTTCTTGTCATAGAATTCTTTATTTCCATTTTTAAAATGCTTAATTTCTTGTTTGCCAAGGCTGCTTATTGCAGAAATTTTATTTATTGCTTTGATAATTCAGCTTAGATAGTGAATAGCCAGCATCCTCAGGTTCCTACTGTTTTATTGCTTTATGAAAGGATGTTTATTAACTGCTTTAATAATCACTCTGAATACCTTTTTCAGTTGATTTCTTTTGTTGGTTTAAATAACACCCCAAATAGATTATTTTAAAAATTGAATTTGCCTTTAGCATCGGTCTGAACACATGTGAAATGCTGTGAAAAGCTAGTAGTTACCATGAAATGAACAAATAGAGCTATCATGTATGTGCTTTGGTGATATTCTCTTGTTGACTAACAAACACCCAAGATTTAATATCACCACAGTAAAGAGATAAAAACAGTCAAGTGTTCTAGAGCAAATGTCTGTGGTCACACAGAACCTCATTCCAAATTAGGTATATTCCTTTTTATCTGCACAGCCTTGGGTAAAGGTCTTTGCTTTTCTAGGCAAGATCCCTTGTGAATAGTATGTAGATACTAATAATATTCTACATACAGATGTAGTAAGCATTAAATTTAATATTACAGGTAAAGAATCAAGAACAATGCTTAATGCATAGGTGATGCTCAATAATTTTTGGCAGCTAGTATTATTATTGTACTTGAATTCTTGCAAAAAACATTTTAAAGTAAGAAAGAATTTGCAGCTGAAAATAGTGCTACTGTATTTTATGGTATCAAGCAACATAATAGAAAAGTTCAACTTCATAAATTATCTGGGTCTTGTGTGCAGTGGTTTTAGCATCTAATCTGATAGTGAAAGACAGCACCTGCAGCAGAATGCATGACATTAACCAATCTAGACATTCTTCTGAGGATGTTGGTTTCAGTGATACAGAATATAGTTTTCTTTGCTTAAAATAACTTAAATTTCTATTTTAAAATTTAATTTGTTTTTACTTTTTTGAAATACTGGGTCTCACCGTGTTGCCCAGGGTAGAGTGCGATAGGTGCCCAGAGATAGAATTATGCACACTACAGCCTGAAACTCCTCAGTTCCAAGGCTGAAGCAGCTGCTCCACTGTGGTTTCCCAAACAGCTGAGTCTGCAGGCATGAAACATCACAACAAGCTTCAGAACACAGTTTTCTGTGTATTAGCTCCCTAGCATGTTGTTTTTATCCATGAATATATTCTGGCTTGCCAGAAATTAAGCACAGAAAATAAGTAGCAGTATAAACCATAACTTGCCAAGTCTTCTTCATTTTCTAGAGCCAGAAATAATAGGTTTTGTAAAGTTAAATATATATTAAGATATAATGTTACTAAATTGTAAACATGGCCACTTTGAATTTAATAGCATACAGATGCATACGTCTTATCTGATGTTTTATAATGTGTCTTATATAGTATGTAAAATAAAGATAAGATCCAAATCGTGCATACATATTTTTGACAGACTAATCATATTTGAGATTTTTGCAACTATCACATATGATATTATTCAGTATATGAAAAGTATTTTATACTTTGTTGTGTTTTGCTGTGCTAATTTGTATCATAGCACACTGAAATACACTGCTGCATACATAATTCCAAAATCCTAAAAAGCCCCATAAACCAAAATTTGTACATAATTTTGCAGCAAATTCATTTGATAGCAAACCTTGAAATGAAAGATGTGTGGTTCTTTATCATCTTTATTTCTCTTTAGTGTAGAGTTTAGTGAACCTTCATATGTTTCACTACAGCTATATTATAGCATTTGATTATGGAGTGTTGTGTCAATACTGTTGTGGATATTATATAATATAAGATCTATGGGCTGGGCGCGGTGGCTTAAGCCTGTAATCCCAGCACTTTGGGAGGCCGAGACGGGTGGATCACGAGGTCAGGAGATCGAGACCATCCTGGCTAACATGGTGAAACCCCGTCTCTACTAAAAAATACAAAAAAACTAGTCAGGCGAGGTGGCGGGCGCCTGTAGTCCCAGCTACTCGGGAGGCTGAGGCAGGAGAATGGCATAAACCCGGGAGGCAGAGCTTGCAGTGAGCTGAGATCTGGCCACTGCACTCCAGCCTGGGTGACAAAGCGAGACTCTGTCTCAAAAAAAAAAAAAAAAAAAAAATCTCTGTACCGTATTTCCTGTTTAAAATATGAAAAATTCTTCATACTTGTAACATACCTGGCTCTAAATATTTTGGATAAATCATTTGTGTCTCTACTAGTAATCATACTATTATAACTACACTTTATAGAATTAATTGAGATAAATAACCAGTGTCATTACAATGAGAAAAATTTCAACTTATAACTTCTTTGCTTACTGGTCTGTCCCATGTTTCCTGCCCCCACAAGTTATCTGTTATGAACAACAGGAGATTAAATTCTACTTGTGTAAATGTATTAAAATATCCAATAGTTGTATACATTCACAGCATTCTCTGATGACAACTAATGTAAAGTTGATTTTCCATAGTTAATAGCATCTAGTAGTTCTCCAAGGAGCTTGTCAATCGTCAGTTCTTCCATTAAAACAAACAAACAAAAACCTGTCACTCTTCTTTTTCTCACATGTCAAAATTAAACACAAAGTGTATTCCTTGCTCAAAAAATGTAAAGCTTCATTCCACATCCTCCCAATGATTTGTCTTGTTCTTGCTTTGCTTGGGCACATGAATATCCCATGTGCCAAAGAAAGTGATAGATCAAAGTATGAATGATGTGTATAGACACCATACTTGTCATACGTATCTATCATCATCCTCTTAGGAGTAAAAAAACATATATTCATTCCATCAAGAATTTCTTTCCAAATATATCCTTTGCAATGGAGACTATTATCATTAGAGCAGTTATATTTAAACTCTCTGGTACCCAGCATTGCCTGACCTTTATTATTATACTATGAGTCACCATTGAGCTATATTTAATACTGTGTGTTAACGCATTCCCAGAACTGGTGTAAATCTCTGCAGCTGCACATGCAGTAGGCTACTTTATGATGAATTTCATTAAATGAATTAGAAGCCATGGATGAAAAACAAAAGCAAATATGGCTTCAACAATAGAAAATTCATTAAATAAATAAATTATGATAAGTCCATATAACAATCTACAATCATTAAGAACTATAATATAAAAAGCAATATATTTAAAGATGAAAAATTATATACATCTAAAAAGATTTAAATCAGTATGAAAGTAAAATATTTATTTAAAGCATATATAAAATGTATATAATACGGTTTTTTTTCCCTCAAAGGCCATGGAATTATTTGACTCTAAAATATTTGTGGCAATGATTCTAATGAAACTGGGTTATTAATAATTTTAATTTTTATTTATTTGCCTTTATGTTATGCATTTTCAAATAATGTACATATATTTATGTGAATTTACCACCCAAGGCAATAAATGAAACATTTCCCCCAACAAGAAGTCCTACATGTGAGACTCATAATTGCATTCTTCTCTTTCCTACTATACTTTTCCATTTGTCAAGAACTATGAAGGGTCAGAGATGTTACTCTGTCTCAAGCTTAATTAGCCTATCATGGTTTTGTGGATGCTGGTAGAAGACACAGCATTCCTAGGACAGGGGCAAAGGTCTGTATTACTTATGCCACAGTAGACAGCATAAATTTCATATTTCCATTCCTTGACCTGTTGACCTATTCCTTAAGTCCCACGAAGATGATGTGAATACTGGAAAGAAATCTTATGTACAGAGGGTTTGCCTTTCAGTTGAGTAACTCCAGGTTAGAAAGCCACAACATTTTGAGGGGACTGCAGGGAGATCTTCCCAGTCTTTGCCCCAGAGGAAGATAATCTTTATTATTCTTGATACCAAGCAGACTATTCCGCTGCCCCAGAGGGAGATATTCTGTCGTTCAAGGCTGGTGTCTACACACACATTCTTGAAAACATATTTCCGAACAAAAGTTGTCAATGCTTATTTTCAGAAGATGTGCAGAACCCAGCCAGATGCATAGAGATTGTCTCTCAACACACTGACCTGAATTTTCATTATTCTACTACTCTTTCAACTTAATTGATGTATCTCTAAATAATACATAAAGTCCAATTAATTTGAAATCCAAATTAATGAAACATTCACTAATTAGTTTAATATTCAAAATCCATATTAAATTTGAGATCTGTCCCTATCAATAAATGTAGCTACAGTGTATTCATTTTTACTGCTTTATCATATTCTATTGTCTGAATGCATCACAATTGTTAGGCAGGAGAATAAGCTCTGGAGGCAGGGAACCTAAGGCCAATTCATGCTGATTTCCTAGGACGGATAAAAAGGAAAATCCCGGCCGGGTGCAGTGGCTCAAGCCTGTAATCCCAGCACTTTGGGAGGCTGAATCAGGCGGATCATGAGGTCAGGAGATCCAAACCATCTTGGCTAACGTGGTGAAACTACGTCTCTAAAAAAAAAAAAAAAAAATTACAAAAAAAAAAAAGCCGGGTGTGGCCGCAGGCGCCTGTAGTCCCAGCTACTCAGGAGGCTGAGGCAGGAGAATGGCGTGAACCCAGGAGGTGGAGGCTGCAGTGAGCCAAGATCATGCCACTGCACTCCAGCCTGGGCGACAGAGCAAGACTCCGTCTCAGGGGAAAAAAAAAAAAAAAAAAAGGAAAATCCCACCTTTCCACACCCAAGTAACAAAGGATCAGAGGCTACTCCTCCTACAACCTCCACCTTCAACTGCCTCACAAATGAACAATGAAAAGTTCCTCTGATTGGCCATGATCCAAGGTGGGCCACTCCTTCATTTGTGTAAGGTGCCAATTCACTCCAGCCTTTGGTTTGCCGTGGGCCAAGCAGGCTGTGATCCTTCATCTTTATAAGGCCAGTGGACTCACTCCAGCCTTTGGCCTCTAATTGGCCACAGGCCAAATTAGGAGGATAACCAAAAGGAAACCTCTAAAAGGTACTTAAACACCAGAAAATTTTGCAACCAGGGCTCTTGAGCCACTTGCTCTGCTGCTTGCACCCTGTGGAGTGTATTCGCACTTCAATAAACCTCTGCTTTCACTGTTCCATTCTTTTGTTGTTTTGTTTGTGTGTTTTGTTCAATTCTTTGTTCAACATGCCAGGAACCTGGACAACTCACACTCAAGATATTGTATCTGGTAACAATTGCATTTATTCATTTGTTTAATTTTCAGTTTTTTGTTTGTGTGAAAATGCTGCCATAACGAGTCTTTTACATGTCTCCTAGTGCATGTATTTAAGTTTATCTAGAGCATTTCTGATAGAAGTAGGATTGTTAGGACAATTTTAAGCATGCAATGAACATTACTAAATACTGCAATAGCCTTTCTCTATTGGTTGAATTTTTAAAACATTTTTAATTTCTACTAATACTCATTATCTGTCATGGGAGCTTAGCATTCTCGTCAACACTTTACATTTCTGCTTGTTTATTTTGCCCATTTTCCTATGTTTTTGTTGTAAATAATTCCTCAGAATTCTTTATGTTTTCTGGGTGCTAATGAATGGTCAATAATATGTGTTGCAACTATTGTCCCTGGTTCGTGGCCTGCATTTTCATTTTAAATTTTATTTTCATCCATTTCATTTGGTGTCATTTCATGATTATAAATTCTTCATATTAAATAAACCAAATTTATCATTGATCATTATTTTACTTTTTGATTTATTACCAGTGTCTCATTAAGAATTCTGTTATGATATAAATATTAATTCCAAAACTGACTTCTTAATTAAATTGTACATATCCATGACAAGATCTATTTATCTGTAGCTATCTGTCTGTCTACATATCTATATAGATAACTAATTACCCAAGTCGTTTCTTTCCTAGGGGATCTGAAATATCCAGCCTCTCAAATGCAATTTTCCATATAGATGTGTGTTTTTTATTGAGCTCCCTTTTGTTACCTCTATCTTTCTATTCCTGTGCTAATAACAAAATTAATAACCATAAGTTATAATAATAATTAGCAAATCTTCCTATCTGGTCTTGATTCTCCAGCAGTGTCTTAGCTGATTTGTTTCTTTTTCTTCTGTACAAATTTTAGAATCATCTTGCCAAATCTCCTTACCTATCCACCCAAAAACGTATTGAGATTCATATTGAAATGGCATTAAATAGTTTAATTTAGAAGGAAAGAAATGTTTAGTAAAACTTTAGTTAAACACTACACATAAATACATATGTATTTATCAATGCAGATCTTTCATTGTATATTTTAATAAAAATTATGATAGTCTATAAGATCTTGTACATATTTAGATTTATTCACAGTTACTTTGCATTTTTAATGCAATTAAAATAGTCTTTTTGAATTTTATTTTCTAAATGTTTATAATTGATGTATAGAAAAAAAGAAATGTAGTTGAGTTTTGTTTATTGCTTTTGTATGCATAAAATTCTAATTTTAGTTGTGGTAAACGGTTTCTTTTGAATTTTCTACATACATATTATATCATCTGAGGCTACTGACAGATTTTTTTCTTTTTCTGTTTTTTTTTTTTTAATAGTTTTGTTTTTTATTCTTGCCTTATTGGACTCATTTGGATATTCTGTATAGTGTGAAATAGAAATAGTGTTAGTGGATTTCATCATCTTTTTTCTCTTTTTAAAGAAAATACTTTCAACATTCAAACTAATTATTGGACTTTTAGTAGTTCTTACTACATATCCTTTAGGTAGTATAGAAATTTCTTTCTTCTTTATATGTTGCTAATAGGGTTTAATTTATTTGCTTATTTTTATTTTTGATTGAGAATATAAGGTCCAGAAGGTAGAAATTTTTAACTTCCTATTTTGCTTATTGATATTTTTTCAGCACTTGAAAGATTAACTAGCATATAGTATGTGACCACAAAATAAAAAACTGGATGTTGAATGTTGAACATTTAACCAGATGTTGGATTTTGTATGTGTTTTCTTCTTGCATTAATTTTGGCAATCACATAATTCTCCACATTAATCTACCTTATGTACTGAATTTCATTAATGTATTTTCTAATATTTTACCAGCCTTACATTTCTGAATTTTCCTCAAGAGGCACAGATGGTAAGAGGTATGGCAAATACTGCTGTGACTATAAAAATTACTTGTAAAAATCTATTCTTATAATCAAAGGGGATGTGACATCAAACTGAAACTATCATTCTAGGGATACAGCAATATATATATTTTTTATTTTTTCCGTCTCTTCAGAGCTGGAAGATGAGAAAGTATGTTACTGTACACAAAATAAAAATATGTGTTCAGAGTTCTGTAAAGATTTAGATTCTGAACCAATGTGTTAAAAGATGGGCTTGTGGGTAAAGCTCAGGATGACAATTTAATTAATTAGTGTGCCAGAACTTAGCTGTGACACACACCACCTATACAGTTTCTGTGAGAAAGCCAAGATTTAAGATTAACTTAATAGGACAAATGGATTAAATCACTTTTTTTTTTTTTTTTTTTTGATAGAGTCTCCCTCTGTTGCCCGATTCTCCTGCCTCAGCCTCGTGAGTAGCTGAGATTACAGGCGCATGCCACCACACCTAGCTAATTTTTCTATTTTTAGTAGAGGCAGGGTTTCATCATGTTGGACAGGATGGTCTCAATCTCTTGACCTCGTGATCCACCACCTTGGCCTCCCAAAGTGCTGGGATTACAGGTGTGAGCCACAACGCCCAGCCAGATTAAATCACCTTTAAGTTCTAGCATTGCTGGCCCTATGAATAAAGTATCAGAAAAAAATAAGAGACATAAATTATTCTTTTCCTCTAATAATTTTGGCTGCATGCTTTTTCCATTTCAAACCTAAAATTTTAAATGGTCTGGCTATTTGAGGCTTCTAAAGAAATAGTCTTCTAATATTATGTTATGTTGTGTTTCCCATATCTCATCATTTCTTAGAACATTTACTGAGTTATTTTCTTATTGAATATTTCTCTGCCTAGTTATATTCTTGCATATATAAATAAAAAGCAGACTTCTTCTTGGTTTGGAAATCCTGAAGTTGAAAGATGTGTCAGAAGGAAGTAATTCCTTAACTGTAAACTTACATGGTAAAATACTCATGAGTTGCATATATACATATATATTCATGTAAACACAAATAAACTTCCTAAACTCTTTCCCACTTTGATGGCCAGGAAAGTGTTTCTGTATTTGATATTGATAAATTTCATCAGCTTTGCAGAAAATAAAATCTAAGATATTATTATGCTTACAGACCCCTTTTTATTGTAATGGTAATTGCAAGGGATAACAAATGTGACTTCTGTGGAGGAAACAAGAGTTATTAGTAAAGCAATTATTTGAACTACCTTGATGGTGATTTCATTTACATGAAACTCTAATGTTTAATTTTATTTCCACCTAATATATTTAGCTCTTATTTTGGTAACTTTTGTGATATCCTTTGCTGATTAATTGCAGGTTCATTAGAGATTCCTACAAGCAGCATGTGTTTATTCCATATTAGCACTGGTTAATTATTGAAGGAAGAATAAAACCAGACTACATATGGTATCACTTTTTTCCAAATACCATCTAAAACTAACCTGTGGCAGATGTGAATAATCCTTGTGTAATTTATTTGACTCTGATTAAAATCTGTTACATAGTCATTAATTTTAATAGCTCTCATATTCTTTGGAAAAAATTTTCAGAGAAATTATAAATTTGGATGATACCAGCCATGGACAAAATCTCAAACTGGGTGCTATGATACTTCTTCACCCCTTCACCACTTATATCATGCTTGAGATTCTTTTTATGTTTTTTTTTTTTTTTTTTTTAAATTTATTTATTATTATTATACTGTAAGTTGTAGGGTACATGTGCATAACGTGCAGGTTTTAACCCCAAAGTTTCCCCTGCTGTCCTCTGTCTGGACCCAGCTCTTCTGCTCACTCATTTACCTGGAAGGGCTCTTTTTGTCCCTCTTTCATGACTGTATATGACTGTACTTGGTACAGTTTTTTTTTCTTTTTTTTTAGGTGTTTGCATTCAATAAATGCATATGGCATATATGCCCAATGTTTCCCCTTTCCACCAAAATATTGCTGGGCAAAGTCTATTTCAAGGCACAGTGAGCTTTCTGTACACCACTAAGGAGCTAGAAAGGTAATATTCAGAAACAGATAATATCCTGTAAAAACATTTCAAGCTGAACTGAAATGACAAGGACATTCCTGAGATTTTTTGTTTGAAAGAAGGGAATACTGATGATGTCAGACTTTTATAATATTTCATTGTCAGTTTCATTTCTAATGATACCAAGTGTAAGTATTTGTCCCCTCTCCTGGAACAGCATCTTTTAGGCAAAACTCCTTTCACATTAGTAATCAGGTATTTCTCCCTGAACATTCTTTCCACAGGTGATGATACAGAATATATAATTGGCTCGGTAATATTAATTAGGGAAGGGGGGTAAAAGTGCTAACTGTTTATTTTATGTTTAATATTTGAGATCTTCTCTCCTGAAAGTCCTTGCTTAACATTCTATCAAGACCTCCAAGACATTAGCTCTGTTCTAGAAAATGAAGTTAAAAGTTCTGTTCATATTGAAGTTGCTGAAGATTTGCTGCCATGAGTGCATCATAAGAGGCCTCTTGAGGCTGCATTTACACTCTGTAGGAGTACTGTAATGAACTACTTATGTCTATCATGGGTGCAAAAGGGAGACAAGACCATTAATGTATCAAATGACTAGTGGTTTTGCTGGACTACATGCTGATCACCAGATGGGATCAGAGTTTGGTGATCTGTTTGGGCACATAATCTTTGGTCATTATTGCTAACATATTACAAAAAAAAAAAAAAAATCCAATGCCTTTGAAACAAATTATTTCCTTTATTTATACTTTTTTAATTTAAAAAGTTTGTAGTGGCCTCAAAATCGAATGAGTGTTTTCAACTGTATAATTGTGGAAGAGCTCCTACAGATAAGGAAAAAGAAAGAGTGAATGAGAATCGCAATTGTTTTGTGTTTGTTTAAATTAATCTGGCAAAACCATAAAGTGAAAATGATCCTCCAACTTTACATTGTTATAGCCCTGTATATCAGTGTAGCTCTTTATACTTTCAAAGCACTTATTACTGGATGGTTTCCGATTTTAATCTCCATAAAGACCCCCTGAGATATAGAAGGGGAGTACTACAATTCCCATTTTGTACAGCACAAAACATGATACACAGCAGACTGTGATTAAACGTGGAAAAGAATTCAGGTATCTAATCTTTAAAAAATATTTGTTACACTACTTTAACTTCCTTACACCATGTAACAAGAAGGAGGAATAACTAATGTTTATTGAGGGGTGCTTACATATTGAACACTATGCTGATAACTTTATAAGAATTATCTCCTTTAATTATCACACTAACCCTCTGAGGTGGCTGATACTGATTTTTATTTTATGAGTTTTATGAATAAGAACATTAAGATTGAAAGAGGTTAATTACCTTGCCCATTGAAAGCAACTAGTATATGGCAAAGCTAGCTTGAAATGTTAGGGATGGTTAATGCCACAGACTTCTACTTTTCAGGAATATTACATAACCTTCCAAAGTTTATTGGTCCATGTTTAACAAACTTTTCACTTTTTCTAAGCTACTACTTGTTGGTGACCCCTTTTCTGGCTTCTCTTTGCAGTATCTCCCTGCCAACGATTATCAATATGCTGGTGTTGGCTGCCAAAATAGGAGTTATCATTTGTTAGTAGCTGAGATGGTGCTTTGCCTGTGAATTTCATCCTATTCAAACCTTGTGAGACGCTAAATTTTAAATTTTAAATAGCTCACCTAGGATATAATAAAAAAAAGAGTGGATTTTACATAATTAACATTGTAGAATTTTGATTTCACTTACTGCAGAATTGCGATGGTTTGAATATTTGACCCCTCCAAATCTCATGTTGAAGTTTGATTCCCAGAGTTGGAGATGCAGCCTAATGGAAGATGCTTGGGCCGTGGGGGTGGATCCCTCATGAACGGCTAGGTGCTGTCCTTGTCTTAGTGATAATGAGTGAATTCTTCTTGCTCTATCAGATCTCTGAAAAGCTGGTTAAGAGTCTGGTACTTCCAGCTGGGTGCAGTGGCTCACACCTGTCATCCCAGCACTTTGGGAGGCAGAGGCAGGTGGATCACTTGAGGTCAGGAGTTCAAGACCAGCCTGGCCAACTTGGTGAAACCTGTCTCTACTAAAAATTAGCCAGGCCTGGTGGCCCGCTCCTGCAGTCCCAGCTACTCAGGAGGCTGAGGCAGGGGAATTGTTTAAACCTGGGAGGTGGAGGTTGCAGTGAGCTGAGAACGCACCATTGCACTCCAGCCTGGGGGACAGAGTGAGACCCTGCCAAGATTCTGGTACTTTCCTAGCAGCTCTTTTCCTTTTTCTCTCCATGTGAACTTTGTACACACCAGCTCCTCTTCGCTTTCTGCCATGAGTGGAAGCAGCCTGAGGCCCTCACCATAAGAAATGCTGGTGCCATTCTTCTTGTATAGACTGCAGAACCATAAGCCAAATAAACCTCTATTTATAAATTAGTCAGCTTTGGGTATTCCTTTATAGCAACACAAATGGACTAAGACACAAAATTTATCTTTAACCGTAGAATGAAACAAGAAAGTACATTTAAAGTGTTACACAAAATGCCAGGCATAGAGTAGATTTTCTTGTTTTTCCTTTTATTCTCCACCTGCTGTTTATGGATTCAGAGTAATAAATGTGTTCAGATTTAGAAGACTGAAGGCACTGAATACGTAAACTTGTCTTTTTCAATAAGTTGTTGGTTTGATCTATAGTTTGTTATAGGACTTTTGTTTTTCTTTACTATTTGCTAAATAAAAATAAAAATAAAGCTTTGCCATATTCTGTATTATATAACATTACTGTACAAATTATCTTAGCATATAAGCAATCTGTCTGATAAATTTGGTTTTGGGATTTTTCCAAACACACTTTTTAGAAATTGCCATAAAGCTAGTGTTCTTTTCATAAATAGGCATTTTTTACATTTTTTTGTAAACATTCAGAACAGCCTTGTTAGGAGGCTCTTCCTAAAAGATATTAATCTTAAATTTGATTTACATATCTATAAAAAAATATTTGAGCCTCATTTCATTTTGGTTCTGCAAATGAGCCTTATGGAATGTTAATTGACAGCAGAAATCATGGAAAGCTTCTTAAGACCAGTTTGTGCCCCTTCTTGAGTGAAAGGATTTCTTAGAGTTGCCCTGCATTTTAGTAATATGGCTTTGTTTTAACATGTTCACAAATTTTTCAGATTTGAAAATCTTCTAAAACCTACCTTGTTTACATGCCTTATTGAGGCTCCACCATTTTTCAGATGTCTTTTTGGATCAATTTAGCCCAACTGATTACTCTTTCTAAATATAAGTTTAGTAATATGTGCCCCACATTGTAGCACTTAGTTGTTTCTAATTATTCCATGAAGGTTATCTTCTCTCTCAAACTAGATTTATATCTCTTGAGTGTTCTGTAAACCCTGGGGCTTAGCTTAGTGTCAGAACTATTATAAGGTTCCTGTGAAGTATTTGTTTGATGATTAATTAAATTGAAGTCATTTAGAAAAACACTATGCAAAGGGGAATTTTCTTCTCCAGTATATGCCATTTAACTCCAACTTGACCAAGAATGAAAAATGATCTTTTTTACCAATTATTATCAATTGATGGTACACTTTTATGTTGAAAGTATTTAGACCAGATCAGGGTTCAATAAATAATGCCATAACTGAGTGGTAATCCCTTCCTTAAGCAGAAGTTGGGGTGGGTGACAGGTAACATTCATTTGCACATTATTACCACTTCTTTAATTTCTGAGTTTATTTTATATTTTTCATGCTTTTTTATGCAGGAGAGTTAAAAATATTACTTGCAGAAATGATATAAGGAAAAAGCCTAGAAAATTATTTTTAGGCAAATTATCAATGGTTAAATCTGAGTAATTGCTTTAATACAGTATGTATCTGATAGTCAGAGTTGATTCAAAAAACAATAAAATAAGAAGTCATATGTGTATTGTTTTGATAGCAATTCTTCCCTTTTATCCATGAGAATGATAATGTCATGACTTTTGAGATGCTATATAGAAGGAAATCAACTTTTCCACCTATTTCACAATCTCTTTCCCACCAACCCCAAAGGCTAATGAAATATTGAGACCCAGATTAAAAATATCTGGGTCATTAATTAATGGGAGCTTGCTTATGTCATAGAACAAGGCATCATCTCACTATGGGAAAGAGGGGCATTTGCACACACACCTTCCACTTTCTATTATCGACTGGTGTACATCCATTGAGAATCTTTCTTGTTTTACTAACCATGGCTTAAGTTACCCTGAATAATCATATAAATCTTCTAGTACCCACAACTGTTTATATATACAGAAATTAGTGTTCTAGTTACCAACTTTTCCATTAGTGACATTTTCTATTTTTCTTTATTTTATATTTCAGCTCTTTGTCCTCATTATTTGTGACATCAATGAAAACATAGATTATATTCTAGAATTTTTTGTGTAGTAATGATTGTCAACTGAATGGAAAATTCTCTCATATATATGTAATTTTTCCTCACATGGATGAAGACAGAAAAGTGGATCTAGAAAACAAAAACTATGGATCAGAATCTGGCTTGTTATTAAGAATGCAACTTGATATCACTTCTCATGAAAAGCCTGCCTTGAACTTTTATAACTTCTGAACTTGTGCTGTTTTCTGCTCCTGCATGCTTTCATAATACTATATGCTTACCTGAATCAGCACATATAATACGCTGATTTGTCTTTATTAGCTTATAAGTTAGCTCTGAGTGCAGGGGAAAAGTCTCATTCCTTTGTGAATTCCTAGTATCCATCATCATACCTGGTATATAGTAGGCTCTATATATGTGGTTATGGAATAATGTTGTAACCATCAACAAATGAGAGATACTTTTGATAGGATAATAAGTAAACAAGTAATAAAATTTTATATTATTGAAATAATTTTATTTCAAAATTCAGTTTTGTTTTTATGTTAGGATATATATACCAATACTCTATAAACCAGCACTTTCACTTTTACAATAATAATAAAATTTTTACAACCACAGAACTACTTTGCATTACTAGAATAGTTCTTTTTTTTTTATAAAGCCCCAAGTACTTTACAGTAAATGATTTAGCAGTCTAATTACAATGTTTTGAGGGACAACAACTTACTGACCATTTCTTACAGCTCATTAGCATCTGGCACAGAATATTTTAGTGAAGATCTGTGACACTATCTAGACCAACCACTTCTTGTAAAAGATGAGACCATGAAACCTCAGAGAAGTGGCATGATCTATTAAGGTCTCACAGTTGGCTAACGGAGGTCAAGGGCAAAACTTGTATTTCAGATACAATGGATGGTCCATAACATCTCCAACTGTCTGTCATGCCTCCAATCCTGTCTAAAGCAAGTGATTACAGGAAGAGGATTTGTATAAACACGAATGGCCTTTGACAAGGAATCTGTTACCCTGTCTGCAACAGAAAGTGCTAGGGAGTAACCTATTAGCCAATAGCAGAATTTGGTAAGGTAGGTCATTCCTTGCCTAGGAAAGGAATTGTTTTGAGGATATTCTTAATAGTGGGAAATCATATTGGTGGCTGACACATTTACCTAATTCTACTTTTTCTACTGGAGTGTGAAAGGGAAATGCACATGGGGATGAGCAGCATAGAAGAAACAATAGGCACTTTCTCCTCAGTGATATTCTTCATTCTCTCATGTGAGTTGATGATGTGTGCTGCGTCAGATGCTGTGCCAGTGGCAGAGCAAAAACTCACCTGATCCTTGACCTCAGAGGTTTCTAAAGAAGATAGACATCATTCAGATGATGGAGCAAAGCAATGCAAACATAAAGGCGTTTTAATCATATTGACATAGAGGTTCATGGTATTTAGAATTTATTACACATAGATTTGGTGTTATCAAGGAGGTTAAGAAAGTTTTCCCTGAATAAAGGAACTAAATTTGAAGAATGAAAAATTAATCAGTGTTAAGACAGAGGAAAGAGCATTCCAGGTAGAAGAAATATATTTAAAGACTTGTGTGGGAGGAAGAAGGGTAGATTCTAGTGACGGAAAGATGAACAGTGAATCTCGAATGGTGTGAGATTGTGTGTGGTGAGGAAAATGAGGCCAAACTGTGCAGAGGCTTATAGAGCATGTTAGACAATTTTGTTTTTATTTTAGTAACAAGCATTTGAAGCATTTGGAAACATGCCAACTGCAATGTGTGTGTGAATTGATTAGAGGGAAGACAGGCTGAATAAAATGCAGAACAGGTAGGAAGTAATGATAGTACTTTAGGTAAGAGGTAAGAATACTTGAACAATGGGACGGGAGGATGCATTTTAGGGTATTACAACACCAGAACTTTCAAGCCAATACACTATACTATTTTCTGAACAAGATCGAGACACTGGTTCGAGTTTTCTGTACTTTCTTGGATTGTTAAGCTTTAGATGCACTGGGATTCAGCATGACTCTATGGCTCTTGTAATACTTGCCTCAGATTTCTTCTTATTCCATCAATTCACAGACTAAACCTTTCTTACTGGGTATATTCTCATCCTTGCATTCACAAAAGAGATTTAGAAATACATTTATGAAGACCAGAAAAGAAGTTGTAAGAAATTATCAGAGGAATGTAGACAGGCAGTGAGAATGAGGCAGAGTAAGCCAGTGAGAGTCTCTGACCCATTTTTTATTTCTTGTTTGGGAGCATTAAACTGAACTACTAGCTATAATTTCTTGAATATGGTTGATGTACCCAGTGAAAAATACTTTCTGGGCACTACTTTAGGAAAAAAATAGGGATTAAGAGATACACAGATGATGATAATTTGTGTGTGATTTCTTAAAACCTTCATTAACCTGTTGAGAAAAGTATAAACTCTGATGCTGGGTTTAGCCATGTATCAGAGAATCTCTGACTCAGAAAGCACTTCTTCATTTTAAAAGCTTTTTATTGTTGAAATAATATTAATGCATAGTTTTCTTATATATCTCCATAATGCTTCTTCTAATGTTATCATCATACATAGACATAGTTCAATTATTAAGATTAAGCAATTAATATTTATAGTCTACTATTAACTAAACCTCAGACCCTTTTTGGATATCACCAATTTTTCTGCTATTATTATTTTCCTGTTACAGGATCTAATTTGGAGCCTCAAATTGCATATAGTTATTATGTCTTCTTAGTCTTTCCCAAGTTGCAATATTTCCTCAGTCTCCACTTATTTTTATGACCTCAACACTTGGAAGATTACAGATCAATCACTTCATAGAATGTCCCTTGATTTGTGTTTCTTTATGATTCCCTTTAGGTAATGATTTTTTTTTCTCAAAAATATAACATCCTAACATCCCTGTATCCTTCAGTGTGTCAAATCAGTAGATACATGATATCAAAATATAGTATTACTGGTGATGTTAACCTTGATCACTTGGTTTAGGTTGTACCAGACTTTTTTTTTTAATTCTATAGTTACTATTTTTCCCTGTGACATTAGGCACATTTTGGGAAAGGTATTTTGAGATTATGCAAATATTTTGTTTTGCCTCCAACTTACACTAATTTTAACAACCACCAGTGAACCTTGAGTGGGAAAATTATTACTTTGGTATTCAAACTGGAATTATTATTTTCTATATTCCTTTAACAGTTACAGATTGAAATTCCTCTCTAATGAAGAGCTGTCTCTTATCTTGTCTTTATTTATTTGTTTCAATTAATTATGTCAGTATAAAAGCTATTTACTCTTTGGGTTTTATTCCAGTAGTATGGTTATTTATTTTATTATTCAGATTGTTTCCACTTTGGTCAGGGAGAGCTCTTTTAGCTTGGTTCCTATGAGATTCAGTCTTCCTTCCCTACATCCTGCCTTCCAAACCTCCTTGTATTCTGGGATCACAAAATTTTCCACATTTTGTTTCTGTCTGTCCCATCCCTTGAATCAACAACTCTTCCAATAAGCTCTGGTTTCTTGTTTAGGGAATAATGACAATTTACAAGTCTATATGTGTTCAGTACATCTTATCCTTAATATTTTCCGTCTTTGATTGGTTGAATCCATAGATGTGGAATCCACGGATGAGGAGGGTCAACTGTATATATTTTGAAAAACTGTATGCTGATGATAATTCCTCAATTTTAGTCCACACCATAGGATTCCTTCTAGCCTTCTTATGTAACCTCATTCCATGACAGTGAAAAAACTGCCCTCGTTATCCACAATAGTGGATAGTATTCAATCATAGTATTTTCTTAAAGCAGTTTCAGATTTGCAAACCTGTGAGTTTACCTGTGGGTTAAAAAAAAAAAAATGCTAACTAGGCTACAGTAATTGTGTATAGTCCTTTTGTCTTTTGATCTTTTGCCTTATGATATAATAGCAAAATACTGTTCTCCAAATTTATTTAGGTTAATTTTTCTTTTTCAAATGCCTTCAATGTGGTTATATTAATTTTAAGTAGTAGATTTATTTGTTATAGTTCATATTCCATTTTGAATTTTTCCTTCATTCTGGTTATTTACTTTGTAAAATTTACATACTGTAAAATTCCATCTCTGACGTGTACAGTTTTGTGGGTTTAGGCAATTCATAGAGTACTCTGACTCCTATGACAGTTGAGATAAAGAACATTTCCATCATCCCAAAAGTTTCCTCATGCTCCAATTTGTGGAAAACCTCCCTCTCTACACACAATATTCCACCTCCAACCACTGATTTGCCTTCTATGTTTGTTTTGCCTTTCTTACCAGAGTATTTTTTGTTTTTTTCATACTGTCATATAAATGGAGTTATAAAACAGAAATTCTTCTTGGTGTGACTTCTTTCACTTAGTCAGGTGTTGCATTAATCAATAGTTCATTCCATTTGTTATTTTATGTAGTATTTCATTTTATGTATACGATAGATCATAGTATATTTATTCACTGAAACTAGTTGAACTCTTTTCAAGATTTTGGTGATTATGAATAGAGCTGTTACAAATATTCATGTGCAGTTTTTGTTTGTTTGTTTTTTTATATGTTATTACTGCTCTTGAACAATTCCTTAGAGTGTTAGTTAGGGGTCATATGGTAAGTGTGTATTTAAATTATAAGAAACCGACTCATTATTTTCCAAAGTGGCTGTACCATTTTGCATTCCCACCAGCAACGTATGAGTGTTCCAGTTGTTTTGAATCACTGTCACCACTTGGAAGTGTGTGTAAGTGTGTGTGCACGCTTAATAGTCATTCCGGTATGTGTGTGGTGGTATCTCATTTCTTTATATTTTCTAGTCATATATTTTACATTTATGTCTAGAATCCACTTTAAGGGTATTTTGGATTTTTTTGTTTTGTTTTCTGTTTTGTTCCTATAAGTTTTAAGATTCAGGTTGAAGCTCATTTATTGTCTATGTGTGTATAATTATTGGAGTTAAATTCATTGAAAAGACCATCCATTTCCCATGAAATTGTCTCCCTCTGTCAAAATCAACTGACTATATATGTGTGCCTATATCTGAAATTTCCATTTGATTCCATTTAATTATGAACATGTTCCATTGCCAGTTTTAAGTGTATGTAGCTACTGAGATGATCATAAGATTTTTCTTCTTAATCTGTTCATATGATAAATTAATTTTTACATGTTGAATGAGTATTATATTCCATGTATAAATCTAATTTGGTTCTGATGATGCATTGCCCTTAATATATTGCTGTGTTTCATTTGTGATATCTGTTTGAAAGATTTTTGCAGCTATGATCATGAAAGATATTAGTCTATAGTTTTTTTCTTTTGATGATTTCTTACAATTTTTGTATTAGGATAATGTTACCCTCATAGGACTGTTTCTTTCTGAGTTGTTTTATGGACAGTTTTTGTAAAGTTGATTCTGTCTTAAGTGTTTAGGAGACTTCACCTGTAAAATATTCTAGGCATAGAGTTTTCAGTGGAAGGCATTTTTCAGTCTGAGTTCAATATTTCTAATAGATGTAGGACTATTCAGATTGTTTGATGTTTAGTGTGCATTGACAACCTGTATCATTCAGGGAATTGGTGCATTTCATCTAAGTTAAATTTATGAGTGGATATTGTCTTGTTTACCTATTCTTTTAATATCTCTAAGGTCAGTAGTGATTTCCCCTCTTTAATTCCTAATATTTGTAAATTTTCTCTTATTCTCTTGGCTAGTATGGCTGCTGAGAGGTTTGTCAGTTTTATTGAACTTTTCAAATAACCTGCCCGTTTCATAGATTTCCTATTGTTCTCTGTTTAAATTTCATTGATTTCTGCTCTTATTTTGATTCTTTCCTTCCTCTGCTTACTTAGGTTGAATTTACTTTTCTTTAGTTTCTTAAGGTAGAAGCTTAAGTAACTGATTTTTAGATCAGTTATTTTTTTCCTTTTAAATACGAACAAATAATACTATCACTTTCCCACTCAGGATGGCATTCTTTTGATATGCCTTTGTTTATATTGGTTAAAAATATTGGTAATTGTTACCACCACTTGGTTAACTTTTTTAGTTGATTTCTCACTGGTGTCTGCATGTCTTTTTCAGGTTAGCAAATGCTTGTGTCCCATTTCTACAGATTACTCTCTTTCCTTAGATTTTGGGGTACTTGGACACCCTGAGGCAGCAGTTCTCAATGGGTTCACAAAAAGTCAGGAAATTTTAGGTTTGCCAGCTTTTTCTGTTGTTATAAAGGAGAGCTGCTTCAGCTTTCTATAGCTGTAAGAGTAAAGTGAAAGCCCACATATTTATTAAGATATAAAGGTAACCATGTGGATTATACCTAGGCAAGTTCTAAAGGAAGACAAAATTATTTGTCACATGTGCTCATTTTGCCCTCAGTCCTATGTCCTTCCACAGCCTGCGCCTGGATACAATTGTTGGCTTTCTGGCATCCATCTGTTGTGTATAAGAAAAGAATGGAAGAGGAGAAAATGTAAAAAGAGCATAGATCCATGGCAGCACCATGAAGCATCCATGTTAGTTTTTGTACTACCCACCTCCAGACTTCACTTCTCCTAGAAAATAAACCTTTCTCACGTTTAAGTTACTGTTGTTTGAGTTTTCAGTTACAGTGCTAAATGATGCTTACATATGGAGGTTTAAGCCGCAGATATTTGTATTAAGGCTAAAATTATAATCATGTACACCTGGCTAACTTTAATTTGCAAAAAAAAAAAAAAAATGCCATGAAATTGAAAATCATCACGCAGTTTAAAATCCATTGGGATTTTAATCTCACTCTCTAAATAAAATATATGGAAAAGAAGAACCGGACAGCATTATTCAAGAGAAATATAATTCTCTAAAACCTAACTGAAATCCACAATTGGGCCAAGATGTGATCATTATAAGATTATTTTTAAAGATATTATAAAAACTATTTTTATGATATCAAAAGTTTGTGTTGCTAAGGAATCAAAATGATCATTTAGATTGAGCTGTTTATTTTACAGAAAAAGAAACTGTGTTCAGACATATTCTTTCATAGGTCCTATGTCACACACGTTATAAGCATCAGAATTAGATTTAGGGCACAGTGTTTTCAGTTAATAAAGGGCAATTCTTTTCATTGTACCAGAAGCAGATATCTTAGATTAAAATATAAAAAAAAAAAGATTAAAAAGGTGATACATTTAATCTTCACGTAGAGTTGATATCTTCATAGAAACACAATCTTAACTAGTTCTTATAACCATATGTGCTTGTACAGACAGTTTATATATAGAGATAAAAACAAAAGGCAACCATTGATGGATTATATGAGCAACAAGCAAGAATCACAACAAAATAACAATCTCAGGTTTTATAAATGATAGCATGCCCTCAACAGTTAGGTGTACTGCTCTGTTTCTTTAAGGCAGTTTTTTGAGTAATTATGCACAGTTATATAGTTATATTTTTTAAATCTCTGTTTTGAGCTTTATTCAGGGCTATCCTTGGATATTCCCCAACTAATCACAACGTATTTAAAAGAAAATAACCTCTGTTTAGGGGAGCTATATGAGAGTTGTCTCATGATACCAAAAAAAATAAATTAAGGTCATAGTACATCAAATAATTTTCCAAAGAGTGGATAAACCAGTTAGGATAATAAAATAATATACTTCCTATTTTCATTGTATTATTATTATTACTATTATTATTATTTTGGTATATCTCACCTCAATAAACAAAGTGTGGGTGTGAACTGTTGAATCACAGAATGTTTTAACAACAAAAATCTAAGTTTCTCACTTACAGATAGGAATTTATAGTAAACTGCAAAATGCCTTCTTAAGAAAAAGGAGAAAGAGAAGGAAGGAAGCAGCAGAAAGAGGAGAGAGAGAGAGAAGCAGAAAGATACAAGGAGAGAGAATGTGCATGTGCTGATCAAATACAACAGTCTCGATATCTGTATACATAAGTGTTGTTCTATTAAATCACATGACTCATGAACAGCTACTAGCAACCTACTTTCCTTACAAGATGTGTCCAAATTTGTATGATGATATCTATACTTGAAAGTAAGATAAGAAAGAGGATAGATTTGAAGATGAAATAATGATTTGACATGAGCTCTACTTCCCAGAATGTTTACATTGAATCTGTGTCCTTTAAACATCTGTATGGCATTCCTCAAATTCATCTCCTCAAAGTTGCACTATAGGGTTTTGTTTGTAGCTAAGTTTTTTCTAAAAAATATGGTTTGATTCTATATGGCTTTATTAGAATATACTGATGTGTGTTTAGGGGTTTGAAACATTGCAGATGCTCTTGCAAACCATTTGGCTTTCCTAATTTCAGTTATCTGTCAGTGTTCTTGTTCTCTTGAAGATTACACAATTCTGTTTTATTTCCTCCAATTCTGTATTTGTTTTTATCTTCAACCATTTTGAATTCAAAACTCTTTTATCATGCAGGTCTATCAGTGTACAATGCAATAAATGAGAGTTCACATGAGAGGATAGAAGACAGAAAGGAGTTTCCAGACTCTTGAGATATAGTCTGACATTGGCCTGATCCACAGAAAGAATATTCTCTTTTCGTGAATTCCCAGTTTCATTTCCCTGGTTTATGACACATAGGTAAGACTTAGAAACTGTCAACAAAAAAGCTTATGACTGATGACAAGCAATAGTTTGAAGAGCACTTTTTATTTTATGCAGCTATTTTATCACATTTGACTCCATTTTCATAGCAGTTATATATTTCCATGAGTTCAGAAATTGCTTAAAATGCTGGTTTCTGTACACTAAGAGCAAAACACCTATTTTTCTCTGAAAATTTTTCTTGCATTGAAAAATCACTTTGACATTATGTTTACTTTAATTTTTACAAAAGAAAGCAGTCAACTCAGCTTTACTACAAGCTTTTCATAGAAGAAATGGTAAATATTTCATATGAATGCTTTTTATTTAAATAACTCTTATTTATTGCTTATTACTATGTGCCAGACATTGTTGTAAACTCTTTCAAATATTTGTTCAATGTGCACAAGTCAATGAGTTAAGTATTATTGTGCTGTCTCTTTTGCACCAGAAAAATTATTCAACAAAGAAATGTGGTTACTGAAGTCCCATTTATGTATGTCATTTGAGTTTATTGTCTAAGTGTAAAATCTCTAATTAAAACAAAACAAAATATTTGAAAGAGTTCATTGGCAAATGACAAGTAAATATTTCTTTTAAGTTTGATAATATGTCTTATTGTTGAGAAACTTTTACCACATTATAAGTAGTCTTCTTTTATTTCTTATTTTAATTTGCATTTGGATCTCAAGGTAGAGCTGTTTTACGCAAATAGTAATGGGCGATAATAGGATGTACCTTATTGTTACATGGTGTCAACATGGGGAGCTCGTGTTATATGAGATGCAAATATCATACCTACACAGCAAGAGAAAGGTCATTATAATTGCCTTTATTAAAAAATGCTCATAGATAAGCATCCTCTACAACAAAGGAAAACTAAATATTTCATGTGTCACAGATGAAATTGCAATAAAATTTATAAAATATTAGAAGTAAAGACAAAGTATATTTCATATATACCGTTTGTATTTTACAAAAAAAAATAACTTTCTGACCTGAAAAACATATAACAGAAAAGCATATAATAGAAACAATATAAATTTAAAGAACTTTATATTAAAGTAGAAACAATTTCAGAAGACAAACACCAAGTCATCCTTTTAAAAATTTACATACATAAAAGTTTAAATTACACAAATTAATAAAATGAGAAACAAAAACAGTGAGAATTTATCAAAACCTGAAGACTCACAATGCAAATGATCTGTGATTCAGAAGGAAAACATGGAGAAGGCATTTCAGTATTAAAATGGAAAAAGCGGACTATAAATTCATATAAAATAGAGGTTAGAATATCACAGGAGAGTATTCTAAATAAATATGCATAAATATAACTGAAAAGTTAGATGAGAAGGGAATTTACCAGAATAATGCAATTTGCTAAAATTTTCTTTAAACACTTGAGAACTTAAACACACATATTCATTCAGGAAGTTGAATGAGAAAAAAATCCTACACAAAATAAATGTACAATGTTCAAATCATTTTAGTCAGATTTGACCAAAACTGAAGAGGGATTTAATCTTATATTCATGCAAATTATTTTAGACAATTAAAAAATTTACCCTACAGCATTTTAAGGAAATTTCTATAATGTTAATAATAAAATTTGACAAAAACAGAAAGGAAAAGGAAAATCAGAGGTGAATCTCTCTAATGCAAGTATTTGCCAAAATTATAAATAAAATAATAGTAAAAATGCGAAGCAATATATAAAATGTATCATAATCAAAAAGGACAAGAGGCATGTAAATATATTTAATGTAAATATATCTACTAACATAATTCAACACCTTAAGAAAAAAAAGAAACCAATATTCACCCCAACAGGTGCAAAAAAAAGCAATGAATATAATAAATACTTATTATGCTAAAATATAGAACAAAATTAATAGTTCTTTTGAAATAACATTTTTCCCAAACTGTGACATAGACAATATTAGTGAAATATTAGATACTTTGTTTTGAAAATCACAAAATATATGTTTACTCTTGCACTTCTATTTATGTTTGCACTGGAATTCTAGTCAGCACAGTAAGACAAAAATCTGGATCCCAAAGATGGAAGAAAAGTGGCAAGACTGGTAAAAATTATCGTTGTCTATATAGAACCTCGAGAGAGCATAAGACAATTGTTTAGAATTAATAGTAGTCTGTTAAACTGCTATAATATGTAGTATAGTATTAGTAAAAAATATTGTTGTCTATATAGAACCTCAAGGAAGCATAAGACAATTGTTTAGAATTAGTAGTAGTCTGTTAAACTACTATAATATGTAGTATAGTATTAGTATTAGTAAAAATTATCGTTGTCTATATAGAACCTCAAGGGAACATAAGACAATTGTTTACAAATAATAGTAGTCTGTTAAATTGCTATAATTGACATAGGCAACAATAGATTTTCTATATATCTGAATATAAAAACTAGAAAAATTAATAATTGTGAATCTATAATGAATATATCTTTATAAGAGTAACAACATTTAAAATTGTCTGGGTATAATCTTTGAAAGATATACATGTAAAATCTATATGGAGAACATCAAAATATTCAGGTAAAAAATTAACAAAATAGAATGGCTAATCATGTTCAAGGATGGGAAGCCTTATTATGAGAAATCTGACAAACTAACAAAAATTTCTTATCAAAAAATAAAGAGCCAAGACAGTAATAAAATAAAATATTAAGAGCAAGGTGGGGGCTGGGAGGATTTTCTTCAGATTTTGGAACTAATTATAATACAATAGCAATATAAAGAGTAAAATATGACACAGGATATAAAGAGTCAAATTAAAAACAGAATGCTGGGCCGGGCGCGGTGGCTCAAGCCTGTAATCCCAGCACTTTGGGAGGCCGAGACGGGCGGATCACGAGGTCAGGAGATCGAGACCATCCTGGCTAACACAGTGAAACCCCGTCTCTACTAAAAAATACAAAAAAAAACTTAGCCGGGCGAGGTGGCAGGCGCCTGTAGTCCCAGCTACTCGGGAGGCTGAGGCAGGAGAATGGCGTGAACCCGGGAGGCGGAGCTTGCAGTGAGCTGAGATCCGGCCACTGCACTCCAGCCTGGGTGACAGAGCGAGACTCCGTCTCAAAAAAAAAAACAAAAAACAAACAACAAAAAAAAAACAGAATGCTGAAATTAATCCACACGTGTATGGAACTAGATATATCGCAAGAAGGGCACTAAATATGTTAAACAAAGAATGGACTACACATATTAGAATTAATAAATTGATTATTCAATGAAAGATTTGGGGGACAGTTTGCTATACACAAGCAAACTATCTCAAATATATTCTAAATATTTATATGTGGTAAATTTCTTAAACTTGTCTGGAAATAGATATTTTGAACTTTTTTTGTGGATACAATGGTGGAAATTCACACTAGGAGAAGTCTATATGGAATTTTCAGAGTATCTTTATCTTCCATAGCACTGAGATGGAAACGTAAATATTAATGTTCTATTTAAAATCCATCAAATTGACAAATATTTAAAACAATTATTCCTCATAACTCATATTAACAGAGACATGGAAAAAAGTAAATTTCTTTGTTCTAACTATAGCAGTAGAGTTGGTACAATTTTGTACCACTATACAAAATTGTTTTAATTTTGTATTACAATTTTACCAATTCGGAAAGGGGACTAGCAAACCCAGAAAAATAAAGATAGGCATAGTCTACTACAACCTTGAAATTATTTTATTTAAATTTGTAACAAGAAGAAGCATTTGCACATGTACACAGGAAAATGTTACTAAAATGTTCATTACACTATTGCTTGAAATAATTTTTAAAAGGAAAAAGAAATTCCTCAATTAGAAATAGATCAGTTGATTTTAGTACACATATTTAATGAAAAAATATATGGCAGTGAAATACATGAGTTAAAGCTACATATAAATCAATATAAAAATATTAAGAATATTGAAGAGTCAAATGTAATTACCAAGTACATATAGCATAATACCTTTTATATAAAAGTTACAATATTTAAAAATACATTGTTTATGAATATACACATATGAAGTAAAAATATATAAACATAGAAGGAATGTACGACTGGCTTCAGAAGAGTGATTTAACTCATAGGGGAAAGTAAGGCAGAGTCAGGTGCAAAACTAGCAATACTTTATAAAAAGATACGGCTGAAATAACAAAATGGTAATCTTTGTTGATTTTTTGTGGTGAATAAATGGGTGATTGTCTAAATATCCTCTATATTTCTTATGTTTAATCAATTTTTTAAAAAGGAAAAATCACAAATATTTACGTAGGTTATCTGTTTTCCAAAACGACTATCTCTTTATGCATTTAAAATTGAATTGTGCATTAAAAATCATATTATGTGTGTTGTTTAAAATTTATTATGTATATAGGATACTGAGAAAGTGAGTTACTCCAGCATTTAAAATATGTTGAGACTGGCTACCAAAGAATATTTTTAACACTGACTCACTAAAAAAATTCCTCCATAGTTGCTCTTCTTTCTGCTGTAGTGAGATAAAATAATATCCTGTTGTACAAGGACGAAGTGAAAAGGATTTTTTAGAGGTAAATGTACAATAGATGTGTATACACATTATATATCTATGATGTGATGTATATCAGTAATACACATCATTGGAAAAAAGTTCTATATGAATAAAAAGTAGTTTAGCATAATTTTACTTTGAAACTTCTAAATCATTTTCTCATTCAACTCAATGTGTAATGACAGATTTTACTGCATTTTATAATGTAGAATATGTGCCTGATAATCAAACTAGCAAACTGGGTTGCATATGCTAATTTATGTATTTAAGTAAAAAGTGACTACCTCATTATGATATTTAAATGCTTGCCAATTTCGATTTAAATTATAAAACATTTTGATGCATGAAGGCAAAAATGTAATCTAATTACAGATAACACCTTTATTCTGTCTTGGTATTCCTGCAGTCTTATCACTCATGACTTCATTATTTTAATAAAGACATCCTGGAACCATGATCTAGAGTTTAGAATACAAATGTATATTTTAGCTATACATTTCTATAAATTTAGAAACTGCTTATAATGAAACCATTGGTGTGACATTAGCAATAATAATGTGAGGAGACAGCCTGTGTTTCTTCTTGAAATAATGCCATTGAATCTCAGATCAATTAAAAATACTTTGATTCATGTATAGTTCCAACAATAAAATAATAAAACATATTTATAGAGTAAGAATTAGCTATGTAGAAAAGCTGTTTCTTTTCTCTATGAATACAAAATCTTTATAAAGTTAGGCATTAATATCAATCTATATTAAGGTTTTGGGATTTTGAGTTGCTGATGAAGAAGTAAACAAGTAGATATTTTTAAAATTTGAGTTAAGAATTTGTATTTGTTAAAATGTTTATGTGGTTATCATTGGATTTTTCAATTTATTTATGAGAAATTCATCGTATAAGATTACTGAAATGCATCAAGCATATTCTCCGTAGATTGTGTGGAATTAGGAGGTATTGGTAATAACTCAAAATTTAAATGATGGGCAGATAAACTATAGTGCTTCCTTAAGTAGAAATATTTGTACTTATGTGAATGAATGCTGCAAATACACTAACTGGAAAAAAGTAAGAAAAGCAAGGCCCTATAATAAAGTCTCACTTTTATTTAAATAAGTTAAAAAAGGAAAATCAATCCATAAATAGAATAAAAATTAGATTTACTTTATATTAAAATTGAGTGAATGAGTAAATGATGAGATCCCAAATGTTCTTATTAACAAACACCTTTAACCCAAAGAATAAGTATTCTTAATAATCTTAGTTAATAGTGATAATAATGAAAATAAACAGAATATATTAACAAGCTAATGGGGAAAGCATATTTCCTGGATATCTCAATTGTTTTTGATTTGTCATCCATGAAAAATGTCTTCTGGATAAGTATGCATGCATGTACTCTGTAAGAACATGAACAGTGCAAAAATGTATGGCATAGAAAGTGAAAACCTCTCAATCCTGGATTTCATGTATAGTTATTGTTAACAATAAAAATTCACACAGAAAGCATTATATGTGTATATGTTGTGGGTTGAAGTGGGTCCTGAAAATTTATACATTGAAGTCCTAACCCTGAGTAACTCAGAATGTAAGGTTATTTGAAAATAGAGTTGTCACAGACATAATTGGTTAAGTTACAGTAGGACCTAAGCCATTATGACTGGTGTCCTTAGGAAAAGGGGAAATTTAGACAGACACATGTGCAAGGAGTACTCCATGTGAAGAGAAGACAGAGACCCGAGTGATGCTTCTAAACCAAAGAATGCCAAAGATTGCCAGCAAACTACCAGAATCTAGGTAACAGGCATCAAACTGATTCTTACAGCCCTCGGAAGAAAACAAACTTGCTGACACCTTGATACATCTTGATTTTGGATTTCTAGACTCTGGAACTGGAAGACAACAAATTTCTCTTGGTTAAGATGTCCAGTTTGTTAATGGTAACCCTAGAAAAATACATATATTGCCAATATTCTACCATTATTAATATTCTCTGATATTTATTTTATTACATTCCTATACATCTATCCATTTATTAATTCATCTTACTAGGATGCATATCAAATAAATGGATAGTATCTATACACCTCAACAATAAACATTTAAGTACATAATAAGCTGAAATGCAATATTAGGTTATAGGGTTTTTAAAAATTATTTAATAGACATAATTGTACATGTTTATGAAGTACATAGTGATGTTTCAATACATACAATATATAATGAGATCAGATAAGGGTAATTAACATATCCATCATCTCAAACATTATTTCTATGTGTTGCAAACATTCAATATCTTCTCTGCAGCAATTTGAAGATATATGTTATTGTTAGCTGTAGTCATCCTACAGTGCTATAGAACACTAGAACATATTTCTCCTATCTAGCTATAATTTTGTATCATTTAATAAATCTCTGCCTATTCCCCCCTTCCCTTTAAACTTCCCAGCTTCTAATAACCTTTGTTCTATGCTTACTTCTATGAGATCAACGTTTTTAGTTTTTGCATATAAGTAAGAACATGTGGTATTTAACTTTCTCTTCTTCACTTATTTCACTTATGTCATCCAGGCTCATTCGTGTTGTTGTAAATGCCAGGATTTCATTCTTTGTTGTGGCTAAATAGTATTCCATTGTGTGTATACTTCATATTTTCTTTATCCATTCATCTGTTATTGGAAACTTTGGTTGATTCCATTTTCTGGCTATTGTGAATCATGCTGCAATAACAGGAGTGTGAAGATTTTGCTTCAATATACAGATTTCCTTTTCTTTGGATAAATAGTCAACAGCAAGATTGCTGAATTATGAATACATGATAGTTCTATTTGTACTTTTTTGGGGAAACCTTCATACCATTGTCCATAATGGCTGTACTAGTTAACATTCTCACCAACAGTGTATTAGATTTCAGTTTTCTGCCCATCCTTGCCAGTATGTTTGTTTGTTTGGTCTTTTACATAGTAGCCATTCTAACTGGGATGAGATGATATGATAATATTTCATTGTGGTTTTGATTCACATTTTCCTGATGATTAGTGATGTTGAGCATTTTTCACATACTTGCTGACCATTTGTTTGTCTTCTTTAGAGAAATGTCTGCTGAGATTACTTGCCTTTTTTTTGTTTTGTTTTGTTTTTTTTGTTGTTGTTGTTGTTTTCAAATGACATGATTTTGTTCTTTTATTATGGCCAAATAGTATTACATTTGACCATTTAAAAATGTGGTATACATACCACATTTTCTTTATCCATTTGTTTGTTAATGGACACTTGGGTTTATTTCTTTTTGTTGTTGTTGTTTGTTTGTTTGTTTGTTTGAGACAGAGTCTTGCTCTGTTGCCCCGGTTGGGGTGCAGTGGCATGATCTCAGCCCAATGCAACCTCTGCCTTCCAAGTTCAAGCAATTCTCGTACCTCAGCCTCCTGAGCAGCTGGGACTACAGGCATGTGCCACCATGCCCAGCTATTTTTTAATATTTTAGTAGAGATGGGTTTTCACCATGTTGCCCAGGCTAGTCTCTAACTCCGGAGCTCCAGCAATCCACCTGTCTCAGTCTACCAAAGTGCTAGGACTACAGGCATGGGCCACCATATCCAACCAATTGGGTTGATTTCATATAATGAATGGTGCTATTTACCCATTTTTTATCAAATTGTTTATTTCTCTTGCTATTGAAATTGTTTGAGTTTCTAGTATATTCTGGAAATTAATTCCTTGTCAGATGAATAGTCTGAAAATATTTTCTCCCATTCTGTAGTTAATATTTTTACTCTGTTGATTATTTCCCTTTGCTGTGCAGAAACTTTAACTTTGATGTAATCCTATTTGTTTATTTTTGCTTTTGTTGCCTGTGCTTTTGAAATCTTATTCATAAAATCTCCCAGATCAGTGTCCTGAGGTATCTCTCCTATGTTTTTTTCTAGTAGTTTTAAAGTTTTGGGTTTTAAAATTAGGTCCTTAATCCATTTTGAGTTGACTTTTGTATAAGGTGAGAGGTGGGGGTCTAGTTTCCTTCTGCATATGGACATTTAGTTTTTCGGGCACCAATTATTGAAGAGGCTGTCCTTACCCTAGTGAATATTCTTGGTGCCTTTGTCAAAAATCAGTTAACTGTAGACATGTGGGTTAATTTATGGGTTCTCTATTTAATTCCCTGGGTTTATGTGGCAGTTTTTATGTCAATACCATGCTGTTTGGATTACTATAAACTTGAAGAATATTTTGAGATCTAGTAGTGTGATGTTTCCAACTTTGTTCTTTTTTTCTCAGGATTGCTTTAGCTATTGTTGGTCTTTTGTGGTTCCATATGTATTTTAGGATTTTCTTTCTATTTCTATGAAAAATTTCACTGGTATTTTGATAGGCAATTCGTTGAATCTGTAAGTCACTTTGAATAGTATGATAATTTTAACATTAATTATTATTTTTTTCAGTCAATGTAATATGTCTTTGTAGCTTTTCTGTCTTTTTCCATTTCTTTTTTCAATGATTTGTAGTTTTTCTTGCAGAGATTTTTCATCTCCTTGGTCAAGTTTTTTTCTAAGTATTTTACTGCTTTTTTTAAAACTATATTATAAATGATTGCTTTCTTACCCTATTTTTCAGCCAGTTTATTGTTCGTGTATAGAAATGCTATTGATTTTTGTAGGTTGTTTTTGTATCCTGCAACATTACCAAATCTATTCATCACTTCTAAGAGTTTTTTGGTAGAGTCTTTAGACTTTTTATATATAAGATCATTTCTTCTGCAAACAGGAATGATTTTATTTCCTCTTTTCCAATATGGATGCCCTTAGTTTCTTTCTTTTCCTTATTTACTCTGGCCAGGGCTTCTAGTACTATGTTGAATAAGAGTGGTGAGAATGGGCATGCTTGTCTTGGTCCAGTTCTTAGGAAAAAAATACTTTCAGCTTTCCCCTGTTCAGTATGATATTAGCTTTGTGTTTGTCATATGTGGCCATTATTTATTTATTTTTTTTGAAGTACAATGCTTCTATACATAATTTACTGAGATTTTTATTCATGAAGAGATGTTGAATATTTTTCAATGCTTTCTCTAAAACTCTTTATATGATCATATGGTTTTAGTCCTGCATTATGTTGATAGGCTGTATCCTGTTTATTGATTTGAGTATGTTGAACATCCTTGTTACGAATTCCACTTGATTTGTTACAAATTCCGTATGATTGATATGGTTTGGATATTTGTCTCCTCCAAATCTCATGTTGAAGTGTGTTCTCCAATGTTAGAGGTGGGGCCTAGTGGGAGGTGTTTGGGTCATGGGAGTAGATCCCTCATGAAGGTCTTGTTGCCCTCCTCATGGTAATTAGTGAATTGTCACTCATAGTTCACATGAGATCTGGTTGTTTAAAAGAGTAGTAGGGGCACCTCCTCAACTCTGTTACTGCTTTCCCTATGTGATACGCCTGTTCCCCTGTCTCCTTCCATCATGACCATAAGCTTCCTGAAGCCTTCATCAGAAGCAAATAGCAGCACCACACTTCCTGCACCACGGACTGCAGAATTATGGGCCTAAATAAACCTCTTTTTTTTTTTTTTTGTAAATTACCCAGCCTCAGGTATTTCTTTATAGCAATGCAAATGGATTGATGCAGTGATCTTTTTGATGTGCTATTGAATTTGTTTTGTTCATATGTTCTTAAGCACATTTTATCTAAGTTCATCAGGAATATTGGACTACAGGGCTTTGTTTGTTTGTTTTGTTTGTTTTTCTCATGTCCTTGTTTTTGTTATCAAGAATATGCTGGTCTTGTAAAATGAGTTTGGAAGAATTCCCTTCTCTTCAATTTTTTGAAATAGTTTGAGAATAATCAGTATTACTTCTTCAAAGTTGCAGTGGAACTCAGCAGTGACTTCATCCCTTCCTGGACTTTTTCTTGTTGGGAGACATGTTATTACTGATTCAATCACATTACTTGTGATTGGTCTGTTCAAGTTTTCTACTTCTTTTGGGTTCCATCTTGATAGGTTGCATGTGTATAGGAATTAATCCATTTCCTCCAGCTTTTCAAATTTATTGGTGTATTGTTCATAATATTCTCTAATAATCCTTAGTATTTCTGTTGTAAGGTCTCCTTTTTGGTTTCTGATTTTATTTGGGTCTTCTCTCTTTTTTCCTTAGTCTAGCTAATGATTTGTTAATTTACTTTTCTTTTCAGAAGACCAACCTTTTGTTTCATTGGACTTTTCTACTTTTTGTGGTCCCAATTCTGTTTATTTCTGCTCTGATTTTTATTATTTATTTCCTTCTACTAATTTTGGGTTTCATTTTTTCTTGGTTTTCTAGTTCTTTAAATGCATCATTTTGTCATTTATCTGGAATCTTTCTACTTTTTTGATGAATATATTTATTGCTATACACTTGCCTCTTAATACTGCTTCACTATGCCCGGTAGTGAAGCAATTGACTTATACCTAATAGGCTTTTGTGTGTTTCATTTCTATTTTAATTTGTCCCTTTCTTATTGAAGGGTACAAGCTCCAGGTGCCTCTACTTGGCCATCTTGTGGCATCACTTTTTTATGAATATTTTTTAGCTAGCTATTTTTTAGAAAACATTCTTGTATATGATATTGTGTGTGTATTAATGTGTGTGTGTGAATATATACTTTTAATTTACTTGAGGAAATATTCAGAAGTAAAATAGTTGAATCATAATTTTTTGTCACTTTTGACATTCCTATCAATAATGTATGAGTTGAACTTGTTCTACATCCTTGCTCACATTTTGTGATCTATTTATTATGTTAGCCATACTTTTGTATGTGAAGTAGCATGTCGTTTTGGTTTGAATTTTCTTTTCTCTGATGTCTCATGATTCAAACATATTTTCATGTGCTTATTAATCATTTATCTCTTTTGCTTTGTAAAATGTCTATTCAATTTTTTTGCCCATTTTTCAAAAATGTGATTATTTGTTTTACGATTGGATTAAAAATATGTATCTCTAACTAATATCAATATAATGTTGATATTATAATCCATCTTTATTTCTCTAAATCTATATATGTATCTTTAAATATCTATATATCTACAAGACACACATATGTTTTATATATCTACCAGACATGTTTTTAATGCTTTATGAATTCTCTTTCTAATTTGTGGGTTGTCTAGTTCTTTTCCTCATGATGTCTTTTGATTAGCAGGGTTTTAATTTTGATGATTTTAACTTTCTTTATTGTTTAATTCTGTTTCTAAGAAACTTCTGTCTGTACCCAGATGATTAATATGTTCTCCTATGTTTTCTTGTAGAAAGTTTATTATTTTTATTTTCATTTTAAAATCTATGGTCAATGTCAAATTAAATTATGTATATGATATTGGATAGTGGTTGAGTTACCTCTTTTTCCCTGTGGACATTTGGTTATAGCATCCTTATGGTAAATATTTTTTTCTTACTGAATTGTTTTGGTAATGTTATTAAAAATAAAATAACTGAATAAATATTTCTGGTTGGTTGTTTCTGTGATCTATTAATCTGTACTAGTCTTACTTCTGCACAGTCTTAATTATTGTAGCTTTAGATTAGCTCTAAAAGTGATGTGGTATAAGGCCTCAATTTTTGTTCTCCTTATGAAAATTGCTTAAAATATTCTAGATACCTTTCATTTTCATATAGATTTTACAATTAGCCTGCTTTATAAAAACATTGTGTTGAAATTATAATTGGAATTGCATTTAATCTAAAACTTAATTTGGAAAAATTGAAATTTATTCATATTGAATCTTGAAATGTACTTCTTTCATATCTCTAGTTTGTTTGGTTTTGAATTTTGTCATCAAAGATCTTTCATTTTTTAAAATTAAATGTTAATTCTGAGATAATTGTAAATTTGCAAATAGTTGTAAAGAATAATTCAGAGAGATCTTGTGTGTCTTTTACCCAATTCTCCTCATAGTATGTCTTGCAAAATTTTAGTACAATATCACAAATACATTATTAGCATTGATAGGATCAGGATGCTGAACAGTTCAACCATGTTGCAATCCCTCATATAGCCCTTTTAAAACCACACTTACTTCCCTCCTATCCCAATTCCATGCCTTTATTCTGTGGCAATCACCAACTTGGTCTCCATTTCTATAATATTGTCATAATTTCTATAATACCATTATCATTATAACATTATCTATAATTATATGAATGAAGAAGTAATCTGTTCTCCATTTCTACAATATTATCATTTCTTAATATTTTCAGATAATATCTATAATATCATATAGATTAATTTCTAGAATATCTTGAAATAATATTATAATTTCTAGAATATATTTAAATGGAATTATGCAGTATGTAAACTTTGGGATTATCTTTATTTCACTTGAGACAATGCTGTGAGGATTCATCAGGCTTATTTATTTTTACTGCCAAACAGTATTTCATTGTATACACACACCACGGTTTGTTAAATAATTTACCTACTGGAGGACATTTGAGTTGTTTCCAGTTTTTGACTGTTATGAATGACTCTGCTATAAGCATTCATGTACAAGCTTTTGTGTTCCCATAATTTTATTATTTTTTGGAATAAATGTCCATGAGCGAAACTGCCGACTTGTATAGTGGTTGTACGTTTACCTTTTTGAAAAATCACCAACCTGTTTTCCAGAAATGTTGCATCATTTTACACTGCAATATATATTCTAGACATTAGTCCTTTGATAGATACGTGTCAGCAAATCGTAGCTTGTATTTGCACCTCTTGATGGGATATTGAACAGAGCAAATAATCTTAATTTTGATTAAGTACAATTTAGCAATTTATTCCTTCATGAATCATACTTTCGGTATTAAGTCAAAGAACTTTTTGCCTTCCCGTATATATCAAAGATTATCTCCTGTGTTTTTTTCCTAAAAGTTTTATAGTTTCATGTTGGGATCCATCCTGCAGATCCCCAGCTGCACAATGGATAAATGACATACTCAGACACCTATATTCAGTCAAAGAGCCAACTAGGGGGCCAGGTGGCTGACTGAGTTGTTGCAGCCCTGCCCAGACTAACTGGCCATGTCAGAATTTATTCAGCACACATTAAATGACAAAGGTCTCAAGTAAACAACACTAGAAGGTAATTACCATTGCTGACCCACCAAGTAGAGAGCAATCATGCACCCGCAGATGATCAAAAGTTACTTTTAGGACCACACGAGTAAACAAGCTCTTTAGATAAATGATGCTACATCCCTTTGTATCTGCACTCTAAGCTCTCTGGCTCCTGCAAGGAGACTGTGGCTGCCTTCATCCAAACTATCTGAAGCTATGCAGATGTCCCTGGCCTTCCAAGAAGGTTTGCTTCTTTCTATTCCTATAAGTTCTTCTGCCACTCTGACTGATCTCCCACAGTTTTACACTCTACATTTAAATCCAAGACCCATTTTAAGTTAATATTTTTATAATGTGTGGGCCTTTGACTAAAGTTAATTTTGTGCCTATGAATACCCAGTTGCTCCTGCAGTATTTGTTGAAAGGTTATCTTTTGTTCATTGAATTGCTTCTTCATTGTTCTCCACAATTAGTTTACTATCTATTTCTGGGTTCTTTATTCTCTTCCGAGCTATGTCCCTATCCCTCCATCAATACTACATATTCTTGATGGCTACAGCTAAACGTGTCTTAAACTTGAGTGGACTAATTCTCACCTAATTCTTGTTTTTCAAAATTATTTTAGTTTTACAAGTTTCTCTGTCTTTTCATATTAATTTTATGTTATTTTATTTTATTATTTTATTTTTTTATTATTATACTTTAAGTTCTAGGGTACATGTGCATAACGTGCAGGTTTGTTACATATATATACTTGTGCCATGTTGGTGTGCTGCACCCATCAACTCGTCAGCACCCATCAATTCGTCATTTACATCAGGTATAACTCCCAATGCAATCCCTCCCCCCTCCCCCCTCCCCATGATAGGCCCCGGTGTGTGATGTTCCCCTTCCCAAGTCCAAGTGATCTCATTGTTCAGTTCCCACCTATGAGTGAGCACATGCGGTGTTTGGTTTTCTGTTCTTGTGATAGTTTGCTAAGAATGATGGCTTCCAGCTGCATCCATGTCCCTACAAAGGACACAAACTCATCCTTTTTTATGGCTGCATAGTATTCCATGGTGTATATGTGCCACATTTTCTTAATCCAGTCTGCCACTGATGGACATTTGGGTTGATTCCAAGTCTTTGCTATTGTGAATAGTGCCGTAATAAACATACGTGTGCATGTGTCTTTATAGCAGCATGATTTATAATCCTTTGGGTATATACCCAGTAATGGGATGGCTGGGTCATATGGTACATCTAGTTCTGGATCCTTGAGGAATCGCCATACTGTTT
This sequence comes from Theropithecus gelada, assembly GCF_003255815.1. Taxonomy (NCBI): domain Eukaryota; kingdom Metazoa; phylum Chordata; class Mammalia; order Primates; family Cercopithecidae; genus Theropithecus; species Theropithecus gelada. The sequence continues at coordinate 72,828,680 of NC_037681.1, read as the reverse complement.
TCCATAATGGTTGAACTAGTTTACAGCCAACAGACACATGAAAAAATGCTCATCATCGCTGGCCATCAGAGAAATGCAAATCAAACCACAATGAGATACCATCTCACACCAGTTAGAATGGCAATCATTAAAAAGTCAGGAAACAACAGGTGCTGGAGAGGATGTGGAGAAATAGGAACACTTTTACACTGTTGGTGGGATTTCATATTAATTTTAGAACAACATCATCTACATGAATATAAATTTTGCGGGGATTTTGACAGGAATTGCATTGGACCTGTATGTCAATTTGAGTAGTAACATGTTTACTGTAGTGAATGTACTAATTAATAAACATTGTATCTGTTTCAATTAATTTAGATCACCTTTAATATCTTTGATCAAAACTTTCTAATTTCTCTATCCATGTCTCACTCCTGTTTTGTTGGCATTACACTTAAATGTTTTACTGTTTGTATGTAGAATTACAATCGATCGTTGTTCATTTACCTTGTAGCCTGTGACCATGCTAGGTTTTAGTTCTGGCTTTTGGCGACAGTTTTTGTAGATTCTTTGGATGATCTACAGTGACAATCCTTTTTTTTTTCCTGCATCTAGGAAATGTTTTATGTCTTCATTTTTTATGACCTAAATCAGTATCTTTAAAAATGTCATTGAGATTTGATGGATTTCTTACTACATTTAGTAGAACTGATCATCAAAAGGCAGAAATTTTGAAGGATAAGATATGTAATGTTTAATTATATGTGTCAATTTGATTAGGCTATGCCCTGTAATTTACTCAAACACAACTAAGATGTTGTTGTGAAGATATTTTGTACGTGTGACTAGTCGACAATAATGTCTACAATAAGCTGACATTAAGTAAAGTAGATTACCCTCATCCAATCAGTGGAAGACCTTAAGAGCATAATCTCTTGTTTCCCAGGGCAAAGAAATTCTGCCTCAATATTTCAAAATAGAAATCCCTTCTGAGTTTTCAGCCGTCCAGCATTCTCTTCAGGTTTCAAACTCCAGACTACAACAAAGTCCTGTCTGAGTTTGCTGCTTGCTGGCTCACCCAAAAAACTCTGGACTCAACATTGTAATGTCAACACTTGCCTGAGTTTTCAGCTTGCTGGCCTGTCCTGTATATTTCAAACTTGCCAGGCTTCATAATTTTGTGAGCCAACTGCTTAAAACAAATCATATACATACATATATGTGGCTTATACTACACATATATGTGCTTATATGTAATTCATACAAATTTACATTTATATATGTGTGTGTGTATATATATATGTGGTAGGGTATTTGTATGTATGTGTAATCATTCTTCTCAAAAAACTTTTGGTCAGTGATGGACTAATGTTTGTGTGTGTGTGTGTGTGTGTATATATATATGTGGTAGGGTACTTGTATGTATGTGTAATCACACTTCTCATAACAAAGTTTTGGTCAGTGATGGACTACATACACAATGGTGGTTTTACAAGATCACAGTGGAGCTGAAAAGTTCTTATTGCCTAATGATGTAGCTATCATAAATTCATAGTGCAATGTACATATTTTTCGTAATTCTGGTGTAAACTTATTATGCTGCCAGTCATATAAAACTTTAGCACATACAGTATATAGTTGTCTATTCCTGTGTTAGTTTGCTAAGGATAATGGCCTCCAGCTTCATCCACATGTTCTCACTCGTAAGTGCAAGCTAAATGGTGAGAACTAAAGAACACAGAGAAGGGAAAAACAGACACTGGAACCTCCTTGAGGGTGGAGAGTGGAGGACCATAAAAAGTTACTATTCGGTACTAACTAGGCTTAGTACCTGGACAACAAAATAATGTTCAACAATCCCATGTGACATAAATTTACCTGTGTAACAAATCTGCACATGTACCTCCAACCTAAAGTAAAAGTTTAAAAACTGTAGCACATACAATTATGTATAGTACATAATAATAATAAATGACTATGTTAGTAGTTTATCTACTACACTATACTTTTTTTTATATACTTTATGTTCTAAGGTACATGAGCACAATATGCAGGTTTGCTACATATGTATACATGTGCCATGTTGGTGTGCCGCACCCATTAACTTGTCATTTACATTAGGTATATCTCCTAATGCTATCCCTCTTCCCTTCCCCCACACCACAACGGGCCCTGGTGTGTGATGTTCCCCGTCCTGTGTCCAAGTGTTCTCACTGTTCAGTTCCCACCGATGCGTTAGAACATGCAGTGTTTGGTTTTCTGTTCTTGTGATAGTTTGCTGAGAATGACAGTTTCCAACTGCATCCATGTCCCTACAAAGGACAGGAACTCATCCTTTTTTATGGCTACATAGTATTCCATGGTGTATATGTGCCAGATTTTCTTAATCCAGTCTGTCACTGGTGGACATTTGGCTTGGTTCCAAGTCTTTGCTATTGTGAATAGGGCTGCAATAAACATACGTGTGCTGTGTTTTTATAGCAGCATGACTTATAATCCTTTGGATATATACCCAGTAATGGGATGGCTGGGTCAAATGGTATTTCTAGTTCTAGATCCTTGAGGAATCGCCACACTGTCTTCCACAATGGTTGAACGAGTTTACCGTCCCACCAACAGTGTAAAAGTGTTCCTGTTTCTCCACATCCTCTCCAGCACCTGTTGTTTCCTGTCTTTTTAATGACCACCATTCTAACTGGTGTGAGATGGTATCTCATTGTGGTTTTGATTTGCATTTCTCATATGGCTAGTGATGATGAGCATTTTTTCATGTGTCTGTTGGATGCATAAATGGCTTCCTTTGAGAAGTGTCTGTTCATATCCTTTGCTCACTTTTTGATGGGGTTGTTTTTTTCTTGTAAATTCGTTTGAGTTCTTTGTAGGTTCTGGATATTAGTCCTTTGTCAGATGAGTAGATTGCAAAAATGTTCTCCCATTCTGTAGGTTGCCTGTTCACTCTGATGGTAGTTTCTTTTGCTGTGCAGAAGCTCTTTAGTTTAATTAGATCCCATTTGTCCATTTTGGCTTTTGTTGCCATTGCTTTTGGTGTTTTAGACCTTGCCCATGCCTATATCCTGCATGGTATTGCCTAGGTTTTCTTCTAGGGTTTTTATCGTATTAGGTCTAACATTTAAGTCTCTAATCCATCTTGTATTAATTTTTGTATAAGGTGTAAGGAAGGGATCCAGTTTCAGCTTTCTTCTTGTGGCTAGTCAGTTTTCCCAGCACCATTTATTAAATGGGGCATGCTTTCCCCATTTCTTTTTTTTTTTGTCAGGTTTGTCAAACAACAGATGGTTGTAGGTGTGTGGTATTATTTCTGAGGGTTTTGTTCTGTTCCATTGGTCTATATCTCTGTTTTGGTAGCAATACCATGCTGTTTTGGTTACTGTAGCCTTGTAGTATAGTTTGAAGTCAGGTAGCATGATGCCTCCAGCTTTGTTCTTTTGGCTTAGGATTGTCTTGGCAATGTGGGCTCTTTTTTGGTTCTTTAAAAAGTTTAAAGTAGTTTTTTCCAATTCTGTGAAGAAAGTCATTGGTAGCTTAATGGGGATGGCATTGAATCTATAAATTACCTTGGGCAATATGGCCATTTTCACGATATTGATTCTTCCTATCTGTGAGCATGGAATGTTCTTCCATTTGTTTGTATCCTGTTTTATTTCATTGAGCAGTGGTTTGTAGTTCTCCTTGAAGAGGTCCTTCACATCCCTTGTAAGTTGGATTTGTAGGTGTTTTTTTCTCTTTGAAGCAATTGTGAATGGGAATTCACTCATGATTTAGCTCTCTGCTTGTCTGTTACTGGTGTATAAGAGTGCTTTTGATTTTTGCAAATTGATTTTGTATCCTGAGACTTTGCTGAAGTTGCTTATCAGCTTAAGGATAAGCTGATCCTTTTGGGCCAAGACAGTGGGGTTTTCTAAATATACAATCATGTCATCTGCAAACAGGAACAATTAGATTTCCTCTTTTCCTAATTGAATCCCTTTATTTCTTTCTCTTGCCCGATTGCCCTGGCCAGCACTTCCAACACTATGTTGAATAGGAGTGGAGCGAGAGGGCATCCCTGTCTTCTGCCAGATTTCAAGGGGAATTCTTCCAGTTTTTGCCCATTCAGTATGATATTGCCTGTGGGTTTGTCATAAATAGCTCTTATTATTTTTTGATACGTTCCATCAATACCGAATTTATTGAGAGTTTTTAGCATGAAGGGCTGTTGAATTTTGTCAAAGACATTTCTGCATCTATTGAGATAATCATGTGGTTTTTGTCTTTGGTTCTGTTTATATGCTGGGTTACATTTATTGATTTGTATATATTGAACCAGCCTTGCATCCCATTGGTGAAGCCCACTTGATCATGGTGGATAAGTTTTTTGATGTGCTGCTGCTTTCAGTTTGCCTGTATTTTACTGAGGATTTTTGCATTGATGTTCATCAGGGATATTGGTCTAAAATTCTTTTTTTGTTGTGTCTCTGCCAGGCTTTGGTATCAGGATGATGTTGGCCTCATAAAATGAGTTAGGGAGGATTCCCTCTTTTTCTATTGATTGGAATAGTTTCAGAAGGAATGGTACCAGCTCCTCCTTGTACCTCTGGTAGAATTTGGTGGTGAATCCATCTGGTCCTGGAGTTTTTTTGGTTGGTAGGCTATTAATTATTGCCTCAATTTCAGAGCCTGTTATTGGTCTATTCAGGGATTCAAGTTCTTCCTGGTTTAGTCTTGGAGAGTGTATGTGTCCAGGAATTAATCAATTTCTTGTAGGTTTTCTAGTTTATTTGCATAGAGGTGTTTATAGTATTCTCTGATGGTAGTTTGTATTTCTGTGGAGTCAGTGGTAATATCCCCTTTATCATATTTTATTGCATCTATTTGATTCTTCTCTCTTTTCTTCTTTATTAGTCTTGCTAGCAGTCTATCAATTCTGTTGATCTTTTCAAAAAACCAGCTCCTGGATTCATTGATTTTTTGGAGGGTTTTTTGTGTCTCTATCTCCTTCAGTTCTGCTATGATCTTAGTTATTTCTTGCCTTCTGCTAGCTTTTGAATGTGTTTGCTCTTGCTTCTCTAGTTCTTTTAATTGCGATGTTAGGGTGTCAATTTTAGATCTTTCCTGCTTTCTCCTGTGGGCATTTAGTGCTATAAATTTCCCTCTACACACTGCTTTAAATGTGTCCCAGAGATTCTGGTATGTTGTATCTTTGTTCTCATTGGTTTCAAAGAACATCTTTATTTCTGCCTTTATTTTGTTATGTACCCAGTCGTCATTCAGGAGCAGGTTGTTCAGTTTCCATGTAGTTGAGCGTTTTTGATTGAGTTTCTTCATCCTGAGTTCTACTTTGATGGCACTGTGGTCTGAGAGACAGTTTGTTATAATTTCTGTTCTTGTACATTTGCTGAGGAGTGCTTTACTTCCAGCTATGTGATCAGTTTTGGAATAAGTGTGATGTGGTGCTGAGAAGAATGTGTAATCTGCTGATTTGGGGTGGAGAGTTCTGTAGAGAGATCCGCTATTAGTCTGATGGGCTTCCATTTGTGGGTAACCCGACCTTTCTCTCTGGCTGCCCTTAACATTTTTTCCTTCATTTCAACTTTGGTGAATCTGACAATTATGTGTCTTGGAGTTGCTCTTCTCGAAGAGTATCTTTGTGACATTCTCTGTATTTTCTTAATTTGAATGTTGGCCTGCCTTGCTAGGTTGGGGAAGTTCTCCTGGATAATATCCCGCAGAGTGCTTTCCAACTTAGTTCCATCCTCCCCATCACTTTCAGGTACAACAATCAGACATAGATTTGGTCTTTTCACATAGTCCCATATTTCTTGGAGGCTTTGTTCATTTCTTTTTACTCTTTTTTCTCTAAACTCCTCTTCTTGCTTCATTTTATTAATTTGATCTTCAGTCACTGATACCCTTTGTTACAGTTGATCGAGTCAGTTACTGAAGCTTGCACATTTGTCATGTAGTTCTTGTGTCATGCTTTTCAGTTCTGTCAGGTCATTTAAGGACTTCTCTACATTGGTTATTCTAGCTAGCCATTCATCAAATCTTTTTTCAAGGTTTTTAGCTTCTTTGTGATGGGTTTGAACTTCCTCCTTTAGCTTGGAGAAGTTTGATCGTCTGAAGCCTTCTCTCAACTCATCCAAGTCATTCTCCATCCAGCTTTGTTCCATTGCTAGTGAGGAGCTGCGTTACTTTGGAGGGGGAGAGGTGCTCTGATTCTTAGAATTTTCAGCTTTTCTGCACTGCCCTTTCCCTGTCTTTGTGGTTTTATCTACCTTTTGTCTTTGATGATGGTGATGTACAGATAGGGTTTTGGTGTGGATGTCCTTTCTGTTTGTTAGTTTTCCTTCTAACAGTCAGGACCCTCAGCTGTAGGTCTGTTGGAATTTGCTGGAGGTCTACTCCAGACCCTGTTTGCCTGGGTATTAGCAGCAGAGGCTGCAGAAGAGAATATTGCTGAACAGCAATTGTTGCTGCCTGATCCTTCCTCTGGAAGTTTCATCTCATAGGGGTACCAGGCCATGTGAGGTGTGAGAGGTCAGTCTGCCCCTAGTGGGGGGTGTCTCCCAGTTAGGCTACTTGAGGGTCAGGGACCCTCCTGAGCAGGCAGTCTGTCAGTTCTTAGATCTCAAACTCCGTGCTGGAGTACCACTACTCTCTTCAGAGCTGTCAGACAGGGACATTTAAATCTGCAGAAGTTTCTGCTGCCTCTTGTTTGGCTATGCCCTGTCCCCAGAGGTGGAGTCTACATAGCAGGCAGGCCTCCTCAAGCTGTGGTGGGCTCCACCCAGTTCGAGCTTCCTGTCTGCTTTGTTTATCTACTCAAGCCTCAGCAATGGCAGGCACCCCTCTCCAGGCCTCGTTGCCGCCTTGCAGTTAGATCTCAGACTGCTGTGCTAGCAATGAGGGAGGTTCCATGGGTGTGGGACCCTCCAAGCCAGGCGCGGGATATAATCTCATGGGGTGCCATTTGCTAAGACCCTTGGTAAAGTGCAGTATTAGGGTGGGACTGACCCAATTTTCCAGGTGTTATGTGTCACAGTTTCCCTTGGCTAGGAAAGGGAATTCCCTTCCCCTTTGTGCTTCCAAGGTGAGGCAATGCCTCGCCCTGCTTTGGCTCTCACTCGGTGGGCTGCACCCATTGTCCTGCACCCACTGTCTGACACACCCCAGTGAGATGAACCCAGTACCTCAGTTGGAAATGTAGAAATCACCCATCTTTTGTGTCACTCACACTGGGAGCTGGAGGCTGCAGCTGTTCCCATTTGGCCATCTTGGAATTGCCCCCTATACTATACTTTTTAATTGTTATTTTAGAGAGTAGTCCTACTTATTTACAAAAAGTAAATATAAAACAGCCTCAGGCACGTTCTTCTGGAGGTGTTCCAGAAAAGAGCCATTTTTATCATAAGAGATGGCAGCTCTCTGCTTGTATTCCCCTTGAATACCTTCCAATGGGACAAGATATGGAGGTGGAAGACAGTGATATTGATGATCCTGACCTTGTGCAGCCCTAGGCTAATATGTATATTTTTCTTAGTTTTTAAGAGAAAAGTTTGAAAAGTAAAAAGCAAAAGAATTCAAAATTTAAAAATAGAAAAAGTTTATAAAATGAGGATATAAAGAATGAAAATATTTCTTATAACTGTACAATATGTTTGCGTTTGAAGTTGAGTTATTACAAGAGTCAAAAAGTTAAGAAAATGCTTATTAAATAAAAAAGTTACAGTAAGCTAAGATTAATTATTGAACACAGAAAAAATATCTTTTTATAAATTTCATGTAGCCTAAGTGTACAGTGTTTTTAAAGTCTTTAGTAGTGTGCAGTAACATCCCAAGTCTTCATATTCACTCACCACTCATTCAGTGACTTCCCAGAATAACTTACTTCATTGGAAGCTTCATTCATGGTAAGTGCCCTACAGAAGTGTGGCATTTTAAATCTTTCATACTGCATTTTTACTGTACCCTCTCCATGTTTAGATATATTTTGATACATAAATACTTACCATTATGATACAATCACCCACAGTATTAAGTACAGTAACATACCATACAGGTTTGTAGCCTAGGAGCAATAGACTGCAACCATATCGCCCAGGTATGTAGTAGGCTCTGCCATGTCGGTTTGTATAGGTATACTCTATGATCACACAATGAGAGTCAACAAATGATGCATTTCTCGGAAAGAATCCCCATTGTTAAACCACTCGCGACCGTCTTTTAATCACTGTATCTTTTATTTGTAACCCATTGTAAGGAAGGAGGAACCGAAACTGATGAGATATTGGCATTTTATTTGAAGTTTTATAAACTTCATATTATTCTTTAATAGTTGTCAGAAATAGTTGTCAGGAAATTTAATGCACTGTGCTACAACACTACAATGGCTATGACATCACCAGGTGATAGAATATTTTAGCTCCATTTTAATTTTATGAGAGCTTCCTTGTACATTTGGTCTCTTGTTAACTGAAACCTCATTTTATGTGCGTGAGTATTAAGGTAAGTGTGCATATTTATTTCTGCCCACAAGCACTATTGCCTTCCACTTCTGCCTTTCAATAGAGTAGTTGAGGAATTGTCAATTGCTTCACCAAGTACCATTAATATGACCAGATAGCAGTAATCAGTTCCATAGAAGTCATATCATTCTCACCCTGGGATTGTTAAGATCTGTAAGCCCTTTCACGTATTTATTTCTGTACTATAATTATAAAGAAGTTATAAAACATCTTTCTGTTCTCTGAAGGGCCTTAACAATGTAATTCCTTTGCCTGCTTGATTCCTGAGGACTCATGCATATGAGGCAGACTGACCTGAGCATAAGAGAAAATCATGAGTTATAATGTCAACTAATTCAGGCCTCAAGAAACTTTCTAAGAATTTCAGATAAATATGGGTGTTTAAGTACATGAATTCACTTGTACATTCTTTTACACTGACTTAAATAACAATTAAGAAAAATTTTTAAAAGGCATGAACACATAGTGACAAATTGAATTAGAAAGAACCTTACAGCACTAACAATTGAAAAACTGCTTAGTAGAAGGTCAAGTAATAACCAATTTAGCAAACCTGTGCGATCTAAATCTTCAATCAATGCTAATGTTGATGAAAATAGTCAAGCTCTGTAAATATTTTAGATTTATTCTGAGCAAAATATGAGTGACCATAGCCCTTGGGAGGTCCTGAGAACGTGTTTCCAGGGTGGTTCGGGCACAGATTGGTTTTATATAGCTCAGGGAAGCATGAAACCAGTCAAATACAGTTAAGAAATCCATTGGTTTAGTTCAGAAAGTCGGGACAACTCAAAGCCCCCGCTTTCTGGCTATAGGAAGATTTAAACATTTTCTGGTTGACAATTGGTTGAGTTTGTCTAAAGAATGGGGATCCATAGAAAGGAATGTTCAGGTAAAAAATAAATGATTGTGAAGACCAAGTTTTATTGTGCAGAGGAAGCTCTCAGCAGACTTCAGAGAGAGCAGGTTATAAATTGTTTCTTATCTGACTTAAAAGGGTACTTGGCTCTTAGTTGATTATCTCTAGATCTGGGAACAGAGGAAGGAAAACAAAGGGGAAAGGAGATTTTCTGTAGAATGTGGGTTTTTCCCACAAGAGAATTTGCAGGGCAATTTCAAGGTGTAGTAAGGAAATAAGATTTTGGGGTTAAATATTTTTTTCCTTGTCTCACAATGTTATGCCAGAGTCAGATTGAAAAGTAAGTCATAATGTGTCCAGAATTGGTGGGTTATTGGTCTCGTTGACTTCAAGAATGAAGCCACGGACCCTCTTAGTGAGTGTTACAGTTCTTAAAGATGGTGTGTCCGGAGTTTGTTTGTTCCTCCCATCCAGAGTTGTTTGTCCCTCCCGGTGGGTGTTACAGTTCTTAAAGATGGTGTGTTCAGAGTTTGTTCCTTCAGATGTGTCTAGAATTTCTTCCTTCTGGTGGGTTCGTGGTCTCACTGGCTTCAGGAGTGAAGTTGCAGACCTTCACAGTGAGTGTTACAGCTCCTAAAGGCAGTGCAGACCCAAAGAAGGAGCAACAGCAAGATTTATAGCCAAGAGCCAAAAAACAAACCTTCCACAATGTGGAAGGGGATCTGAGTGGGCTGCCACTGGCTGGCTCAAGCAGCCTGCTTTTATTCCCTTATCACCCCACCTACATCTTGCTGATTGGTCCATTTACAGAGAGCTGATTGGTCCATTTTACAGAGAGCTGATTGATCCCTTTTACAGAGAGCTGATTGGTCCATTTTGACAGAGTGCTGATTGATGTGTTTACAATTCCTGAGCTAGACACAGAGTGCTGATTGGTGCATTTACAATCCTCCAGCTAGATATAAAAGTTCTCCAAATCCCCACCTGACTCAGGAGCCCAACTGGCTTTGCCTAGTGGATCCCCTGCCAGGGCCACAAGCAGAGCTGACCACCAGCCCTGCCACTTGCACCCACACTCCTCAGCCCTTGGGCAGTTGATGGGGCCAGGGGCCATGGAGCAGGGGGTGACACCCATCGGGGAGGCTCAGGCCATGCGGGAGTTCATGGTGGTGGGGGTTCGGGTATGGCGGGCTGCAGGTCCTGAGCCCTGCCCCATGGGGAGGCGGTTGAGGCCCGGTGAGAAATTGAGCGTGGCTTGGGTGCCCCGGCAGTGCTGGGGGACTTGGCGCACCCTCTGCAGCTACTGGCCCGGGTGCTAAGTCCCTCACTGCCCAGGGCCGGGGGCGCTGGCCGGCCACACCAAGTGCGTGGCCCGCTGAGCCTGCGCCCAGCCGGAACTAACGCTGGCCCGTTAGTGCCACTGGCAGTCCTGGTTCCCACCTGCGCCTCTCCACACCTCCCCACAAGCAGAGGGAGCCAGCTTCAGCCTCAGCCAGTGCAGAGAATGGCTCCCACAGTGCAGTGGCAGGCTGAAGGGCTCCCCAAGAGCCACCAGAGTGGACGCGGAGGAGGCACTGAGAGCGAGGTCTGCTAGCACGTTGTCACCTATCAATAATATATATGGTCAAATAAAACCCATCTGATGAGAATTTGCAGTTTGTAGGGCATGACTCCCCAGACCCCTTAGGAATTTGGGCAAGATAAAAAATCAGAGCTTAGTTCTCACTAAGGAAATCCACAAAGCAATCCACACTGCAGAACTAGCAAAAGACTAAGGAAATGGTATCTACAGGTAATGCTCAAAGTTGAAACTCAGACTAAAATCCAGGTGATTTTCTAGATATTTTGGAATTAATAGTTAGGCCCTGGATTCCTTTCCATCCTCCAGATGATTTCAGTTGCCCCTCACTCCCTCTAGCAGATCAGAAGTTTATTGTCTGTGGATATTTACCAGAGGGACTGTGGATTGGAAGAGATTGGGAGCAAGATTAGAACATATCTCTCTTTGAAATGTAGCCTACAGAAAAGGGAAGATGTAAAGATATTAATGTCAAGTTCCCTCAAGGAAACAGCTTGGCTAAATTACATCAGAGTGAAGTCCAAGATTGGCTAGTCTCATATATGTTTTCATAGATTCAAACAGATTGTCAGCCTCTTACTCTTGAACATGCCACTAGGAATCACCAGAGTTTAAAACAACAGAATAAATATAAAGCATCTGCAAGGAATCAGAGATTAAACAAGCAACCTCTAAAATAAAAAGTATCATTAATAATCTCACAAGGAAAAAAATAAGGCATTTCAATAAACAAGACAAAATACTATTTTTTAAAACTTTTTGAGTAAAAGGAGTCTTGAGAATTAAAAGTATTTATTATAGCAAAAGTAAACAATTCACTAGAAAAGATAAAGTAGAGAAAAGAGAATATATTTGGGTAAACATGACAAATAAAAAGGCAATTAGTACATCAGGCCAGGAGATCTAATATCCAAATAATAGAAGTTTCTGTAAGATCTAATAGAGAAAACAAAAGTGTGAAAGCCACACAAAAAAAGCATCCAGTACCTTTCCCAGAGCTAAAGAACACAGATTTTCATCTTGAAAGGTGCTGCTGATTGCCCAGAGCATTGGATGAAAATAGCCTCACTCCAGATTATATCGTGAAATTTCAAAACACAAGAGATAAAAAGAAAAACAAGCTTTCAGAAAGAAAAAAAAAACAAAAACATACAACTGATATACAGAGGGTTACAAATTAGGATGAGTGTGAATTTCTCAGCATCACTACTAGAAGTTAGAAATCAATAGGATAATGCCTGTGAAATTCTGAAGGAGTATAATTTCTAATTTAGAATTTGGTATCAATCAAATGTGAAATTAGAGTATGGATTTTTTTCTGAATGTATCAAAATGTATTTTTTTCAGGAATCTACTCGATGATGTTTCTACCAAAATGAGAAAATAGACCAAGCAAGATATGGGGTTCAAGAAACAGAATATTTAAAACAAAAATGACTGCTGGAAACCCACAGGAATACAATGCAGAAAGATATTAAGATAACAGCTGTGCTCTAGGACTTGAGAGCAACCAACCAAAAGTAAGTGAATACAGTGAATGTTTGATGAGTCAAGTGATATTATGAATATTAAGCTTCTTATAATAAACAGTACCAATGCTCACTCTCAAAATTTCCAAGGTCTGTTGTAAGGCAGTCACTTCAAACTCTTACATCTGATTCCTCTGTATTTATTGAAGATCTCTATGTAACATGTTTTGAACCCTATATTTGCTTTTCCATTTTGGATAATATCTATTACTTTTCCAGTATACTAGATGGAGTTTTAGTACTTTATCTCCTGTACTTCACACAACATCACAAGTTCATTCATTCTCTTCATATAGTTGAATCCTAATTTTGGTTACATAATATAAACACATCAAGTGTTTATGTTATTACGTATGTAATTATTATTTACAACTGAGCCATACCTTATAATACATTACAGAAGAATTATTTTTAAATTTTATCTAGCATTAATAATTTTTTTTTTCAATTGCTTAACTTTTAAGTACCATTTGTAATTCAACAACAGTCTGTCAACTGCTTAATTCTCCTACCAATAATTTCAGACATGTCAGGTATTTTTTTAACTTCATTGACTTTGAACACTGAAGAATGGTACATGATGATTTTTTTTTTAAATATTCAAGACCGGGCCTGGCGGCTCACACCTGTAATCCCAGCATTTTGGGAAACCAAGGCAGGGGGTATCACTTGAGGCCAGGAGTTCAAGACCAACCTGGCCAACATGGCAAAACTCCCATCTCTAGTAAAAATAGAAAAATTAGCTGGGTATGGTGGCTGGCACCTGTAATCCCAGGTACTCAGTAGGCTGAGGCATAAGAATCACTTGAACCCTGGAGACGAAAGTTGCAGTGAGCCAACATTGCACCCTTGCACTCCAGCCTGGGTGACAGAGTGAGACTCTGTCTCAGAGAAAAAGAGAAAAAAAAAATATATTGAAGATTGATACTAAAATTCCAAGTAATCAATAGGAAATGACTCTGAGTTGTAATTCATTGGTATTTTTAATGTTTGTATACTTTCTATTTTGAAACAATTTTATACTGAAATAAAATTTTCCTCATCCAAGATTTAATTTATTCATCACATCTTCTTAGTCTTCTCAAATCTGTGGCAGCACATCAGATTTTTCTCCTTTTATATCCCTAACACTTTTGAAGAGTACTGGTCAGTTATTTTATAGGATGCCCTCGGTTTGGGAGCGTCATCATATATACTTCTCCCTGGCAAAAAAATGCTATTTTAGAACCAGAAAAGTTTTTAATTTTTATATTTTAATTATAATTGGACAAATTATAGTTGTATCTATGTGTTGGGTAAAAAGCAATGCAGTGATTGAGGTCTACAATGTGGAATAATTAAATCAATCTAATTAGCATACTCATCACAGCAAATGTTTATCTTTTGTAGTGAGAACATTTGAAATTTACTCTCTTAGAGATACTGAAATATAAATATATATAATACCTTTGAATTCACTATATTCATGAGGCTGTGCAATATATCCCTCCCGCAAAAAAAAAAAAAAAAAAAAAAAAAAATCCTCCTAATTGAAGCTTAGGAGCCTTTGATCATGATCTTACCATTGCTCTCAACCCCTCAACCTCTGATAACCATTATTCTACTCTGTGCTTCTTTGAATTCTATTGTTTTAGATTCCACTTATAAATGAGAATATATTTGTCGTTGTGTTCCTGGCTTATTTTACTTAGCATAATGTTCTGTAATTTCATTCGTGTTACTGCAAATGATAAGTTTCTTTTTACTTTTTAAGTCTAAGTAGTATTCCATTATGTATGGGATGTGTGTGTGTGTGTGTGTATATATATATCACATTTTTAAATCCATTCCTCTGTCAATGAACGTTTCGGTTGCTTCTGTAACTTGGTAGTTGTGAATAGTGCTGCAGTGAACGTGGGAGTGTAGATATTTCTTTGATAATACTGATTTTAAAACTTTTGAGTAAATACCCAGAAAAGGAATTCCTGGATCATATAGAAATTTTATTTTTAGTTTATTAAGGAGCCTCTATATTGTTTTGCATAATGGATATACTAGTTTACTTTCCTACCCACAGTATATGAGTTACCCTTTCTCCACATCCTTGACACCATTTGTTATCTGTCTTTTAGATAATAGCCCTTTCACACCTGTATAAATGGTCATCTCCTTTGGATATTAAAGTGTATTTCCCTAATAATTAGTGATACTGAACTTCTTATAACTTTTGGACAATTTTTTTTTTTTTTTTTTTTTTTTTTTTTTAGAAATTTCTATTCAGATCTTCTACCCATTTTTTAAATCTTTTTGGGCCTTATGTTTTTTTGCTTGCTTTACATATTTTGGATATTAACCCCTTATCGGATGCGTGGTTTGCAAATATTTTCTCCCAGTCCATAGGTTGTCTCTTCACTTTGTTAATTTTTTCCTTTGTTGTTGAAAATAATATCTATTTTAAGGTCCATATTAAAATTTGAAGATTATCCTAATAATTTCAAAAGTATGTATTATAGATGTCTTTTAAAATTCAGGATTCAATCAAGAACACATACTGCATTTAATTCTCATGTCTTTTATTTATTTTATTTTTTTTGAGACATAGTCTTTCTCTGTCAACTAGGCTGGAATGCAGTGGCATGATCATGACTTACTGCAGCCTTGACTTCCTGGGCTCAAGTGATCCTCCTGCCTCAGCCTTCTAAGTAGCTGGACCTATAGGTTCACACCACCACGCTCAGCTAATTTTATTTTATCTTGTATTTTTAGAGACAAGGTCTTGCTATGTTGCCCTCAAACTCCTGGCCTCAAGTGATCCTCCTGCCTCAGCTTCTCAAATTACAGGTATGAGCCACTGTGCCTGGTCTGTTGTTATTTTCTAATTACTAAATTCAGCCTAAATATTTTTAGCAAAGTTCTGCATAGAGATACCCTGCCTTTCCAATAAATTACATCAAGAGACACAGAATGTATTCTGTATCAGTTTAATTCCATTATTTATAGTGTTGTTTAATTGCTTGGTTTAAGTTATTGTCTATCAGATTTCTCCATTATGAAATCACCTTTCTTCCATTTTATTAGTAATTAATCTGTGGGGTAACTTCGAGAATCTGTGGATATATTTTTTCTTTGCCTGAATCATCAATTGCAAAGTGATTGTAAAATCATGATATTCACTCTATATTATTAGCTGGATTCTTTAGGAAAAAATGATAACCCTTTTAATATTATCACTGTGGATTTGTTTATTCTTGCATTTCTTAAGTAAGTATAGTAATGACTGTACTGGTTTTAAGCCTAACATCCATAAATATTTTTCTTATTTTTACAGAGTTGTATGGCACTTCAGTGTGTGAGTGTGTCATAATTTAGTCAATCAGTCTCTTCAGTACTGGTTTTAAGCTTACAATCTATACAGTCATTATCTCTTTTGATGTTCAAATTGTCCCACATTCAGCTAGCAGCAATTCTTTCAAGTAGTACCTGCATTATTTTGATGTGTCTCCATGTTATGATTTCCCATATACTTTCTTTTTTCTCCTGTACTGTTTTAAATTTTGTTTTCTATCTCTTCTAATGAGTTGTTTATTTTTGCTCTAAATATTTTCTTGTTTATAGACCTAACATGACATTCCAGGATTACCTTGTATTTTCTACACAACCTGGAATCAGCCAGCTCGCAAAGGAGTCCTAGTCCCTTTTAGTAGAAAATGGTGTTTGTATTCAAAACCCCAGCTATAGACATTACATAAGCCCATTGTGAATTAGCTATTAGTGATTTGGGTACCCATTTGGTATCAAAACTAAAAAAATATATAATTATTTAAAAATTATCAATGTATACAGATTAAATTTTATCACTGCATTACTTCCTTGCTTCTCTCCAGTTTTCCTTTACAATAATAAGAACATTGATTTCCAACAACATCAATGCATTACTTATTATCACCATCCAACAATACACATCCTCATTCCACGTTTTGGCTATTGTGAATAATGCTGTAATGAACATGAAATTGCAGATATGTCTTGGAGCTATTGTTTTTATTTCCTTTGAATAGGTAGCCAGAAGTGGCATTGATTAATTATAGAGCAATTCAATTTTTAATTATTTCTGTAATGTATATACTAATTTACATTGCCACTATGTACATAGATTATTTTTTCTGTATATCTTAAGCCAACACTTGTTATCATTTTTCTTTTGATTATAGCCATTGTATCAGTTATGAAATGATATCTCATTCCAGTTTTAACTTGTATTTTCTTTATAATTAGTGAATGTTAAACATTTTTTCATATGTTTGTCGGCTGATTGTATGTCTTCTTTTAAGAGATGTCTATTCCGGTGCTTTGCCCATTTTTAAATCAGAATAATTTGTTTTTTCTACTGAGTTGCTTGAATGCTTGCATATTTTAGATATTAACTTTTTATTAGACATATGCTTTGCAAATGTATTCTCCCATTCTGTAAGTTGTCTCTTCATTCTGTTGATTGTCTTTTGCTGTGCAGAAGCTTTTTATCAGATGCAATCCTATTTGTTTATTGTTGCTTTAGTTGCCTCTGCTTTTGGAGTCATATTGAAAAATCATTGCCTAGACCAATGTTGAGAAGCTTTTTCTCTGTGTTTTCTTTCAGTAGTTTTATACTTTTGGGTCTTATGTGTCTTTCATTCATTTTGAGTTTATTTCTGTGTGTGGTATAATATAAAGATCCAATTTTATTCTTATGCATGTGGATATCTAATATTTCTCACACTATTCAAGAAATTGTCTTTTCCTCATTGTGTGTTATTGAAAATTTTGTCAAAGATCAATTGACTGTAAATGCATGAATTTATTTCTGGGCTCTCTATTTTGTTTCATTAATCTATGTGGCTGTTTTTATGGTAGTACCATTCTGCTTTACTATAGCTTTGTCATATATTTTGAAATCAGATACTTTGGTACCTTCACCTTTGTTATTTTTACTGGAGATTGCCTTGCTTTCAAGATCCTTGTTGGTTTTATAACAATTTTAGAAATTTTTTCTTCTATTTCTGGGAAAAATTCTTCAGAGTTTTGATAGGAATTGCATTGAATATGTAGATTGCTTTGGATAGTATGGATATTTTAATATTATTACTTCTTCTAGTTCTTGAACATGGAATATATTTCATTTATTTGTGTCATCTGAAATTTTTTTTTAATCAATGTTACATACTTTTACATGTTTGGATATTTTTACCTCCTTGGTTAAATTTATGCGTAAGTATTTTTTACATGATTGTAAATAAGATTGTTTTCTTTATTGTTTACTGGATCTGTGGGTGTTGCGGGGTGGAGATTGGAAATCTGAGTCTACAATAGTGGACCTGTGTCCTGAATCCATGGGGCCTACGCTGGAACCTAGGGCTGTGGGCATTGACTTGGCACAAAGGCAAGCCCGGAACCTGAGGCTGTCGTAGCTAGCTTGGAGACTGTGTCTGAGAGTAATGGTTTGTTGCCAGGGTTCACTGAGGCGGAACTGGTCCTGTAGTCTGTAGCAAAATTGAGTAATCACTTCACTTCTCTTCCACAGTGCAGACAATCTCTCTTTCTGCAATAGGCTGTGGAGGTTTTGAGGAGTAGTGTCATGGTTAATGTAAAACTGCCCTTCTTACCCTCTTCAAAATATCTTTTCTTATTTCTGTGCCACACCCTGGTGTTGTACATAAAATCACACACACATACACATGCAATTTTTAAAACAGTATCATAGTTTTTAATTGAGAATAATTTGAGCTTTATGTTGATAGATTTTTAAAATATAATTTGATAGCTTCATATATTATTTGATAGATTTGGTAAAAAGAAAACATACTTGTCTATGTTTAAACTTACATTTCCACATTAATTTAAATGCTACCTGGCTCTCTTTGGCTTCCTCTGAAGGCTTGATAACTGTAATAACTGACATGAGAAACTATCAAGCAGATACTGTGTTCCATTTTTCAATTATCTTTCCAAATATGCTGACCTCATTTTTTCTCTTTTTGTTCCCTCCTGTTGAGTTGACAGTGATCAATACCCTTCATTTTACTTATATTAATTTTCAGTGCAAGTTTCTGTCACTGATAATTGAATCCCTTCATCAATATGACCATGTATCTTGGCTACTCTCAAGAGATTGCTATGGAGGGTACTTCAGTTTTTAGTTTGAGTGTTGCAAAGTCAAGTTTCATAGCATCAGGTATTTTCATAGATTTTGATCCACTGGTTTTCTAAGCAAGTGAGATGCTTTCTAAATAGAAGTACTTTCAGATACCAAATCAGTAAATCAGATAAAAATGAGAAGTTTTAGTAAAAACCCTTAAATGTGTAAAGGAATTATAGATTAAATTATTATTCATTATGACGTCCATCCAAAATATTATTAAAGTACTCCATAGAACTCCTATGATTCTGCATAGCATAGACTGAATATATTATTAATCTTCTGTTAAATTAACAACATACTGATGTCCAGACATCTTAAATGATTTATACATTGTCACAGTGCCAATGACAGTTTTGGGACTAAAATCAAGCCCTTTGAATACCTGTGAAATAAATTTTCACTATCTCCCACTCTTTTGTGGTATTTGAGAGGTATGTGAACAATTTACATTTACCAGTAAAAGCCATATAAATAGTTCTGTATCATTATCCCATGCAAAAATTATAATTTATAAATGGCTAATTAAGTATTTTAACAATTGCAGATTTCAAAGAGAAAATGAGTTTATAGGGATAAATGAAAAAATTATTATTTTTTTTTCAGACAGAGTCTCACTCTGTTGCCCAGGTTAGAGTGCAGTGGCTCAATCTCAGCTCACTGCAACCTCCACATCCCAGGTTCAAGCAGTTCTCATGCCTCAGCCTCCCAAGTAGCTGGGACTACAGGTGCCTGCCACCACGCCTGGCTAATTTTTATATTTTTAGTAGAAATGGGGTTTTGCCATATTGGCCAGGCTGGTCTTGAACTCCTGACCTCAGGTGATCTGCCCACCTCAACCTCCCAAAGTGCTGGGATTAGAGGTATGAGCCACTGTGCCTGGCCAAAAAAATTCTTAATTTGAGGAAAAACAAGCATTAAGATAGGAAAAATCATTTATTACAGTTTGGAATTATAACTCAATAATTATATAGCTAATGTAGCACTGCCTGATTTAAATACCTAGAGAATTAAAACTTAAATAACAACTAGGAATGAACTGTGTGCATTTCTAATTCCATTTATTAGTTTTGAATCCTATTTATGGAGTTTAGTTGGATGTCTCATTATTTTGTGAACAGCAGGAGTCTGGGTAATCCCAACCCCCTTAGGCAATGTTGGAACTTCTTATCTATTATCACACCATTTGATGCGGTTTGGCTGTGTCCCATCCAAAATCTCATTTTGAATTGTAATCCCCATAATACCCACATATCAAGGTTGGCACCAGGTGAAGGTAACTGGATCATGGGGGCAGTTTTCCCCATGCTGTTCTCATGATAACGAGTGAGTCTCGTAAGATCTGATGGTTTTACAAGCATCTGGCATTTCCCCTGTTTACACTCACTCTGTACTGCCACCCAGTGAAGAAGGTACCCATTTCTCCTTTGTATTCTGCTATGATTGTAAGTTTCCTGGGGCCTCCCCAGCAATGCAGAAGTGTGAGTTAACTAAACTTCTTTTGTTTATAAATTACTCGTCTCGGGTATGTCTTCACAGCAGTGAGAGAATGAACTATACCGTAAATTGGTACTGAGGTAGTGGGGCAGTGCTGTGAACATACCCAAAACTATGGAAGCCTCTTTGGAACTGGGTAACAGTGAGAGGTTGGAAACAGTTTGGAGGTCTCAGAAGAAGACAGGAAGAAGTAGGAAAGTTTGGAACTTCCTAGAGACTTGTTGAATGGTTTTGTCCAAAATGCTGCCAGTGATGTAAACAATGAAGTTCAGGCTGTGGTGGGCTCAAGATAGAAATGAAGAACATCAGAGGCCGGGCGCAGTGGCTCAAGCCTGTAATCCCAGCACTTTGGGAGGCCGAGGCGGGTGGATCACGAGGTCAGGAGATCGAGACCATCCTGGCTAACATGGTGAAACCCCGTCTCTACTAAAAATACAAAAAACTAGCCGGGCGTGGTGGCGGGCGCCTGTAGTCCCAGCTACTCGGAGGCTGAGGCAGGAGAATGGCGTGAACCCGGGGGGCGGAGCTTGCAGTGAGCCGAGATCGCGCCACTGTGCTCCAGCCTGGGCGACAGAGAGATTCCGTCTCAAAAAAAAAAAAAAAGAAATGAAGAACATCTTGGGAACTGAAGCAAAGGTAACTCTTGCTATGCTTTAGCAAAGAGACTGGCAGCATTTTGTCCCTGCCCTAGAGATCTGTAGAACTTTTAAGTTGAGAGTGATGGTTTAGCATATCTGGTGAGAAAAGTTTCTAAGCAGCAAAGCATTCAAGAGGAAGCAGAGCATAAGACTTTGGAAAATTTGCAGCTGGACCATGCAATAGAAAAGACAAACCCATTTTCTGGGGAGAAATTGAAGCCTGTTGCATAAATTTGCATAAGTAAGGAGAAGTTGAATGTTAATTACTATGACAGGGGGGAAAATGTCTCCAGAGCGTGTGAGAGACCTTCATGGCAGCCCCTCCCATCATAGACCTGGAGGTGTAGGTGGGGAAATTGGCTGCATGGGCCAGGCACAGTGCCCCCTGTTGTGTGCAGCCTTTGGACATGGTTGTCTGCATCCCAGCTGCTCCAGCTCCAGCAGTGGCTGAAAGGGGCCAAGGTACAGTTCAGGGCATTGCTTCAGAGGGTGTAAGCCCCAAGCATTGGTGGCTTTCATGTGGTGTTGAGCCTGCAATGCACAGAAGTCAAGAACTGAGGTTTGGGAACCTCTGCCTTGATTTCAGAAGATGTATGAAAATGCCTGGATGTTCAGGTAGAAGTTTGCTGTAGGGGGTGGGGCCCTCATGGTGAACCTCTGCTGGGGCAGTACAGAAGGGAAGTGTGGGGTTGGAGACCCCACAGAGAATCCTGACAGGGGTACTATCTAGTGGAACTGTGAGAAGAGGACCACCATCCTTCTGACTCCAGAAGACTAGATTCACCAAACCTTGCACCGTGTGCCTGGAAAAGTTGTAGACACTCAACACCAGTCTGTGAAAGCAGCCAGAAGGGGAGCTATACCCTGCAAAGCCAGAGGTGGAGCTGCCCAATACCATGGGAGCCCACTTCCTGCATCAGTGTGATCTGGATGTGAGACATGGAGTCAAAGGAGGTTATTTTGAAGCTTTAAGATTTCACTGCCCCACTAGATTTTGGATTTGCACAGGCCTGTAGCGCCTTTGTTTTGGACAATTTTCCCCACTTGAAATGGGCATATTTATACAATGCCTATACCCCCATTGTATCTAGAAAGTAACTAACTTGTTTTTGATTTTACAGGCTCATAGGCAAAAGGGACTTACCTTGTTTCAGATGAGACTTTGGGCTTTTGGGTTAGTGCTGGAATTAATTAAGATTTGAGGAACTGTTGGAAGGGCATTATTATGTTTTGAAATGTGAGGAGACAAGATTTGGGAAGGGTTGAAGCAGTATATGGTTGGCTGTGTCCCCACCCAGAATCTCATTTGAATTGTAATCCTCATTATCCCCATACTCCCCACATGTCAAGGGTAGGACCAGGACCAGGTGGAGGTAATTTGATCATGGGGGTGGTTTCCCCCATGTAATTTTTTTGATAATGAGTGTCCTATGAGATCTGATGGTTTAGTAAGTGTCTGGCATTTCCCTTGCTTGCATTCACTTCTTCCTGCCACCCGGTGAAGAGCCTTCCACCATGAATATAAGTTTTCTGAGGCCTCTCAAGCAATGCAGAACCGTGAGTTAATTAAAACTCTTTCCTTTATAAATCACCCATCTCAGGTATTTCTTCAAAACTGTGAGAATGGGCTAATACACCATTAGAATGCACATCTTTTGAGAAGCTTTGTATTTTACAATATCTTGTCCCTACAAAATGATCAATTTTCAAAATGTTCACTGCCTTTAATTACATAGGAATTTTTCAATATAGTAGAAGATATTTTTTTTAAATCAAAAAAATCTTATGCAGTGGGTGACTACACCTGCTAATTTGCCTTAGACGGCCCTGGCTTTTGTCTGTTTTCCAGTTATAATCATTAATAGCAGCCCCTTTTATGCTAAAGGAGTTCTTATGGAAAACAAATTATATTGTCATTCTCTGTATGCCAGCTGTGTTAGTCCATTTTCATGCTGCTGATAAAGACATGCCCAAGACTGGACAATTTACAAAAGAAAGAGGTTTAATGGACTTACAGTTCCATGTGACTGGGGAAGCCTCACAATCATGGCAGAAGGCAAGGAGGAGCAAGTCTCATCTTACATGGATGGCAGCAGACAAGGGATAATGAGAAAGATGCAAAAGCAGAAACCCTTGATAAAATCATCAGATCTTAGTGAGACTTACTCACTACCAAGAGAAGAGTATAGGGAAAACTGCCCATATGATTCTATTATCTCCCACTGGTCCCTCTCACAACATGTGGGAATTATGGGAGTAAAATTAAGATTAGATTTTTGTGGGGACACAGAGACAAACCGTATCATTCTGCCCCTGACCCCTCCCTGGCTCATCTCATGTCCTCACATTTCAAAACCAATCATGCCTTCCAAACAGTCCCCCAGAGTCTTAATTCATTTCAGCATTAACCACAATGTCCACAGTCCAAGTGTCATCTGAGACAAGGCAAGTCCCTTCTGCCTATGAGCCTGTAAAATCAAAAGCAAACTAGTTAATTCCTGGTACAGTGGGGTTACAGGTATTGGGTAAATACAACCATTCCAAATGGGAGAAATTGGCAAAAATAAAGGGGTTACAGTAACCATGCAAGCCAGAAATCCAGCACGGCAGTCAAATTTTAAAACTCCAAAATGATCTCCTTTGACTCCAGTTGTCACATCCAGGCCATGCTGATGCAAGAGGTACGTTCCCATGGTCTTGGGCAGCTCCAGCCCTGTGGCTTTGCAGAGTAAAGCCTCCCTCCTGGCTGCTTTCATGGGCTGGCATTGCGTGTCTGCAGCTTTTCCAGGCACATGGTGCAAGCTGTCAGTCGATCTACTATTACGGAGTCTGGATAATGGTGGCCCTCTTCTCACAGTGTGTGGGGGCTCCAACTCCCCATTTCCCTTCTGCTTTGCCTTAGCAGATGTGCTCTTTGAGACCCCCACTCCTGCAGCAAATTTTTGCCTGGGCAGCCAGGCATTTCCATACATCTTCTGAAATCTAACGGAGGTTCCCAAACCCCAATTCTTGACTTCTGTGCACTTGCAGGCTCAACATCACATGGAAGCTACCAAGGCCTGGGGCTTGTGCCCTCTGAAGCCACAGCCGGAGCTGTACATTAGCCCCTTTCAGCCAGCTGCAGTGGCTGAGACACAGAGCAACAAGTCCCTAGACAGCACATAGCACGGGGACCCTGGGCCCTGCCCACAAAACCAGATGGGAGAGGCTGTCACAAAGGTCTCTGCTATGGCCTGGCACATTTTCCCCATTGTCTTGGAGATTAACATTCAGTTCTGTGATATTTATGCAAGTATATGCATCTGGCTTGAATTTCTCCTCAGAAAATGGGATTTTCTTTTCTATTGCATTATCATGCTGCAAATTTTCTGAACTTTTATTCTCTGCTTCCCTTTTAAAACTGAATGCCTTTAACAGTACCCAAGTCACCTCTTGAACACTTTACTGCTTAGAAATTTCTTCTGCCAGATATCCTAAATCATCTCTCTCAAGTTCAAAGTTTCACAAATCTCTAGGGCAGGGGGAAAATGCCGCCAATCTCTTTGCTAAAACATAACAAGAGTAACCTTTGCTCCAGTTCCCTCCATCTGAGACCACCTCAGCCTGGATTTCATTGTCCATATCATTATTTTTATCAAAGTCATTTAGCAAGTCTCTAGGAAGTTCCAAACTTTCCCACATTTTCCTGTCTTCTGAGCCTTCCAAACTGTTCCAACTTCTGCCTGTTACCCAGTTCCAAAGTCACTGCCACATTTTTGAGTATCTTTTCAGCAATGCCCCACTCTAATTGTACCAATTTACTGTATTAGCTCATTTTCACACTGCTGATAAAGACATAGCTGAGACTGGGCAGTTTACAAAAGAAAGGTTTAATTGGACTTACAGTTCCACATGGCTGGAGAAGCCTCACAATCATGGCAGAAGGCAAGGAGGAGCAAGTCCTGTGTTACATGGATGGCAGCAGGCAAAGAGAGAATGAGGAAGATGCAAAAGCAGAAAGCCCAGGTAAAACCATGAGATCTCAGTGAGACTTATTCACTGTCATGAGAACAGCATTGGGAAAACTGTTCCATGATTCAGTTATCTGCCACTGGGTCCCTCCTGTAACATGTGGGAATTGTGGGAGCTACAGTTCAAGATGAGATTTGGGTGGGGACACAGAGACAAAACATCTCACCAGCTCAGATCTTTTTTTCTTTCTTTTGAGACAGAGCATCGTCTCTCACGCAGGCTGGCTGCAGTATAGTGGCATGCTCACAACTCACTGCAGTCTGAACTTCTTGGCCTCAGGTGATTCTCCCACCTCAGCCTCCCAAGTAGCTGGGACTACAGGCATGCAACAACACACCTACTCATTTTTTGTAGATACCAGATTTTGCCATGTTGCCCAGGCTGGTCTTGAACTCCTGATCTGCCCACCTTGGCCTCCCAAAGTGCTGAGATTACAGGTGTGAGGCACCATGCCCAGCCTAGATCTTTTTAAACTCATTTGCCACTGAAATTTTTCACCATTATTTTGTACTACTTATCACTAAAGAAACCAACTCTGAGTGGACTCTTCTCAAATGCTGTCACAGCAACCACCTTCACCTGGAGAACTCCAGCAGTGCCTCATCTTAAGCCTTGTCTTGTAACTTTTATCTCCCTCCCTGAGGTTTTGCTATTGCCTCTAATGTGTACAATTCCATAAGATCGGAATGACACTCGCATATGTACAACACAGAAGCACTGGGGAATTAATACCTGTGGGGGAAACCTTTGATCAGTGGGAAGAAGATCAGAAGGATAAATTATTCTCTTCTATCTTTAAGGCTGGACTTCCTGTGGTATAGCATTTCTTAAAAGTTTCAAGGAAATTCTGTAATATCAAGTAATCATATGAATTGATTCTAAGTCGTAGTCAGCCATTAATAAACCCACATACTTACATTTTCTTCTTGACTCATTCTCCTTTCCTCTCACTTTTGACTTCTAGGAATTGCATTCCTCAATAGAGTGGCAAAATATAGGTTTTCATCTGAGGCTCTGCTTTTTGGGGGAACATACATGACTGCCAGTTGTAATCTATAGGAAAGTAATAGCATAAACGAGACAATATAAATTTATTTCTGACATCAGATAGGACTCATTAACAACAAAGACTGTGATTTATTCTGACATATGTTGATAAGTGTGCATGTATGAAATGGATGTAACTTCATAATTATTGTCTTCACATAAAATGGTTTTGAGCACCTACCACATGGAAAGTAAGTTATTTTATAATAGTAAATGTAGAAGGGAAAATAACTATTGAGTGTTGACAATATGTCAAATATTGTGATAGATGTTTACACATATTTGGCGACTTACATTTCTGTGTAATAGCTTCTCTGCAAATTGGAGGAATTAAGTAAATGGTTTCAGCTAATATAATTTGTGGTAGATTGTATTTTTCTCAAAATCCTTATTTTTCTGTCTTATATTTTCCTTGATATGAGTAAATTGTACTTTCTAGATGTGTTGACACCACATCTGGCCATTTGTCTTGATTAAGCTAATGAAATGTGAGAGTCAGTAACAAGTGTTACTTATGAAGAAAATAGAGCCCACAGAAGGTTTCCCATGCACAACTTCTCTCTTATGCAACTTCTCTCTTATGCACCATATACATGGAAAAAATTCACAGTTCACCCAGAATGAATGTATAGTGGAATCTGGAATTAAACCTTTGTTCTTGTTAGCCAGTGAGAGTTTTAGGCTGTTTGTATTGCATTCTAACAACTATTCTGTTCTCTATTCAGTTAATAATGGTAGTGCAAACATGCAAATGTTTAAGTTTTAAAATGAAAAGGATAGAATAAATGTCCTGTTCTCAAATGATATAGAATATCACTAGGTATATAGAACCACAAATACAAACTGTAAAGAATATTATTAAGGAAACCATACAAAATCCTGTATAAGAAAAATAGTCAACAATTATTAAAGGATATTATAGGAAAAGTGATTTTTTTTAACCTGCACTTCCACTTTATTTTTTAATGTGTTGTTATTTCTTCTTCTCTATATCCTGAACTTATAATATTTTATTTTATGCATTTATTTTATAAATAAGCCAACACATTCTTCATTTGTATCTATTTTTTATTAACTACATGCAGGTCTCACTATACTAAGTTTATATATGTATACACACACACACACACACAATATACACACATATATATGAACATACATATACATACAAATATGAGTTAAAAGTACTGAACCACCCTTTGACTTGAAACTCTATATGGTTGTGCTTTTGCTATAGCACTTAAAATCTAGTTGTGTATTGAAGAATTGTAATTTTAGTTGCTAGAAAAAGAAATCTTCACTAAGTACAAATATAAAATATTTGATGAAATTGGGGCCTTGCCAAAGTCAGGCGAAGGTAAGCTTGGACAAACAGTTGAATTTGAAATTGTTCTCAGGCAAAAAGATCTTGGATATTCTATATAGTTTATTGACAGTTTATAAAGCTGATTGGTTACAGTAATTAGATTGGTGAACTACAGGAAATAACCTAAGCTTTATTGTGATACTCTGAATTTGACAGTTTGGGACCGTCAGACAATCACTTCACTATTAAACAAGATGGCCTATCTTTGGAATCAAAGTCAAAGGAGCTAGTGTAAAACTGAATAGATTACACACAAAATATTCTCACCTATAGAGTTCTTTACAGACCTAGGTACCATTTCTAGGAAAACTTTTATTTTTAATAGAGATGGGGCTTCACCATGTTGGCCAGGACAGTCTCGATCTCCTGACCTCGTGATCCGCCCACGTCGGCCTCCCAAAGTGCTGGGATTACAGGTGTGAGCCACTGCGCCCATCCTGGAAAACTTTTAATTGGAGTGTAATATCACTGGAACCATTAGTTCAACAGCTTTAGATACATTTTCCTAGAATGCTTTCTCCTCTATAGTTTAGAGGAAAAAATAAAGGAAAACCAGCTTATAACTATAAAATAAATGAGATATTTTAAATCCTTTTAAGATTATTATGGAATGTTACATTCTCTAAAATATGGGAGCTCTACAGAAGCATGGTCAAGATAGGAACTTACTTACACTAGGATCCCAGAAAATAGACACTTTTTCAAGATGACAAAATGAGTTTGATAGAAGGACAGAGGAGAAAAATAGTCAAATTCCAACAATAGTCTATCATAATTCTCTGTAAGCTCTGTATTTGCAACCTATGCACATTCAAGATGACTGCTTATATATCCTAATATGTGCATCATAACCTATTGTTACCCTAATAATTCTCAGTTACTCATGTTTAAAACTTCAGCAGAATTAAATTTAAAGGAGTTTAACTGAGGAATGAACAATTCTCAAATCAGGCATTCCCCAGGATCACAGCAGATTCTACTGTGTTATATAATTTGACATTATATAATGTCAAATAATCCTGTTTACTTGTCTTTTGAATGCTTCGGGGCCATCTGTAGCATCTCAAAGTTATGGGTTAGAAAAGACAATTTTGAAGCTGAAATTTGATTTTGGGAAGCCTATAAAATAGGTTAAAGGCTTAAAATGCTTGATATTATGAAATAGAATTCTAGATTTCCATAAGTCATTCATTTCACTAAAATGATAACTCAAAAATTTTTTAAAGGCAAACACCTTTACTGATTAATAGAGGGAAGACTTAGCTTTCCAAACAATCTGTCTCTTGTCTTTCCTTTCTTTTTTCAGTAATTTATTAAAAAGGCAAAAAAAAAAAAGAAACTTTCATTATCCTTTAATATTACATGAAAATATTCTTCAAGAGATAAAACCAAATTTCACCCTTGCATTAATGTTCTAATAACATCAAGCCAATTTTTAATAAAACCTTATAGATGAATGTATCAGTCTTCATTGGTTTGACCATAAGGTTGAGATTCTCATACACCTTTTATAACCCTTTATAGTTTTTGTGAAAGAGCAGATCAGTGCTCTATAAAAACCTATTGTGCTTTTATTCCAGTGTTAAATTTATTAAAACTTAATACCCCTTTAACGTTAACCAACGTCCACACAGAATTTCTTTTTCCAAGATTAATTTTTTACACACTTTCCACAACTTGTTCAAATCTTTAGCTTTATGTTACTAATTTTAAACAATCTTTTAGTTCTCTAAACCAGGCAAAAATGTACATTCCCATGCATTCTTATAATCTTTTACCAAAACATATTTAACTTCCCTCTCATACCTTGCATGTAAAACTGGGTTTTCAGTAGTCTCAGTTACATGTCATAATGGTATCTCTTAGAAACTTATAGTTTTGGTACACAAATGTTCTTTCTTTTACAACTTAGACCATCCACAACATGCTTGGACTTTCTGACTTGACCTAAGCATACCTCTTTTTAAATAACTGATTATTTTATTTTAGAACAAGAATTTGCCATTCGAGATTCTTTTTTATATAAAATCTCTTTTCTTTTTTCTTTATAGCCTGCATTCCATAGCTAGGGGGCATGTCCTCATGCCTTATTTAAATCTAATTCTCCAAAATAAATTAAACAGTTTTTTAAGTCAAAGAAGTAGTTTATGATCTTAAAGCATTGAGCAAACCTAATACCTGACCTGCGTAACTCAGACCAAATATTTTTATTTTGTGGATTATCTTTAAAGCTGTTTTTATTTCCCAAGTTACTAAAGGTATGCAAACTAAAAGACATTAGAGTTTCTTTTTTTTTTTAAAATGGATTTTAGCACTTACTTTTCTTTAAGCCAATTAGAGCTTTTTTATATAAATATTACACACACAACACATATATTACTACAGACAGACAGAAAAAGATCGAGTAACTTTAAGATTTTTTCATTTAACAGTTTCTAAGTTTCTTAATTGGATTACTGGCTTTAGCATGGAGCCCTTCAAGAAATGACTAGGAAACCATACAGTTTCTAAAGCCTAATAAGCAGGCACAGCTAGAAGGAAAACAGATTATGAGAGGAATCTATCCACTTTTAATTCTTGGGGTTCCATGAGGAAAACAGAAGTGGTTTTTTTGGTTGTTGTTGTTGTTAGTTTGTTTTTTTCCAAAATGTGGCCAGTGGAGCCTTGTCTGTTTTCCCAAGGAGTCCCAGGCTATCAGAAGTTATTTTAGGTCCTCTCATGTGTGCATTAAGAGTGGCAAGACAAAATGGAGAAAAATAATTCAGTCAACTGAAAAGAAAAAACCTTTTTTCCAGCAAAACAAGATCAATGGAGAGAAAACACATAAAGGCCTTTGAAATACACCTGTAGCTTGGATAGCCACTTTTAATTAAGCTGAGTTTTAACCACAGCACTCCCTTAAAAAAAAAAAAAGTAAAATTTCTTATTACCCAACTTCAGCCACAGCCAATATTTCTGGCTTTTAAACTTTAGCAAAAGTTACCTCACAGGTGAAACCAACAAGCCTCAGCTAAGGTTATGAGATAACCATGAGTGTATGAGGCATTTTCAAGTAAGTGGTTATCTGTTTTTACAAAATCTAGAATCTTTAAAGGTAGCTCAGAGAAAGTAAGATTTAAGAAGGGAAACTAGAAGTTTTTCATGAATGGGAAGAGGCCTTTACAAATGGTAAAGGTCACACAAGTATTAAACCAATTTCCTAAGCCAAGATCGAACCTAGGCTGCCACTGTGGAAGGACAAAAGGCTAGCAACTGAGCTACAGCACTGGGCAGTATCTATTGCCCTTCCCAGAAGGAGTCTAGAGTAGTTAATTTTCAGGTTACAAAGGCTTTTACCTACTCAAGATAATTTTTAGAGCTAACTGTAACATGTGTCCTAAAATTGTTGTTCCCTGGAAAGCAGAGACAAAGAGAAATTACCACCACACAGTTATAAGGTCAAGCTCCCAATGACATAATACAACATGGAGACCTCATTCAGGTTTTTTGTTTGTTTCAGGGACCTGCAGAAATTTGTTATGGACCAGTGTGCTGGACTGTCTTGAGCAGCAAGCTTATGGGGTCATAAACCCATGTTCTATCCTAAGGTACCCCCAACACGGAAAAACAAATTCACAGCACAAAATACACCAGACTCACTATAGCTTAAGACTAGCCTCAGAATTGTTATCTTTCATTAATTAAAACTTTGCAGAGGATATAAATAGTTATTTTTACCATTCATTCAACTGGTTTGAACAGAGAGAGAGAGACCAGAAGTCTCACTGGTGAGATTCTTACCCTTCTGCTGGCATACTAGGCTTCTGGGTTCTTTTCCCTGAGGTACCCTAGTGACCCTGCTCACCACACTACAGCCCTGGGGTCCAAGCCACAAAACAAAAGAAAATCTTTGCTTTTTTTAAATGCACTTCTGTGCATTGTTGTCCATTTGGAATGTTCTACTGTAAGTTATCTTTAGTAAGATTTCACCATTTCTGTAAGACTTTGCTGCCTCCAGGGCCTAGTGTATAAGCTGGAAGGCGCTCACTTTTTTCAGAAATTAAGAATCAATTTTTACCTAAAATATTGGCTTTGCTCTTAGGTTCCCTGGATTAACTTAACCTATGATTTTTTTCCTAGCTAAGCATGCAAGAAAAAAAAAAAAACAAAGAGGTAGAACACAAAAATTCCCATGACTTTCCAAAAGCCAAATTTTACAAACACTGCAATATTACAATTTACTACCAGTTTCTTTCTGACCTAGTCAGATGTAAGATGCCTCTGGATCCAAGCCAGTTAATTATTGAATCAAATCTCATCCTGGCCCAGTCTAGTTTCTGTTGCAACTTCCAAACTCAGTTTGGAATAGAAATTTACTCAAATAAACTCAGAGAGCTCAAAACACAAATCTGTGGAGCTCTGAAATCCAGAGAGAACTTATGATCCCCAGCTACTCGGAGATCAGAAGACACAGGTGGGTCCAGCAGGTACCTTGCTTGTTCACTCAATGCTCCTGGGAGATACTAGATGATCTACTTTGGAACCTGCTTCTGACACCATCTGTTAAAAGAAAAACTTTAACCAAATTAAATTTATTTATTTATTTTTTTGAGACAAAGTCTCACTGTGTTACCCAGGCTGGAGTGCAGTGGTACAATCTCGGCTCACGGCAAGCTCTGCCTTCCAGGTTCACACCATTCTCCTGCCTCAACCTCCTGAGTAGCTGGGACTACAGGTGCCCACCATCATGCTCAGCTAATTTTTGTATTTTTAGTAGAGATGGGGTTTCACTTTGTTAGCCAGGATGGTCTTGATCTTCTGACCTCGTGATCCGCCCACCTCAGCCTCCCAAAGTACTGGGATTACAGGCGTGAGCCACTGCACCTGGCCGCCAATTTAAATTTAAAAGAGTTTAATTGAGCAATGAACAACTCACGAATTGGGCAGACTCAGAGAGACTCCAGGCATGCCTGCGGTCAGAACAAATTTATAGACAATAAAAGGTAAGTGGCATAGAGAAATTGAAAGTGAGGTACACAAACAGCTGAATGGGTTACAGGTTGGCATTTGGCTTATTTGAACACAGTTTGAACACTTGAGTCTGAGTGGTTGAAGTGTGGCCACTGGGATTGGCCAAGACTCAGCTATTGTTACAGGCACACAATTCTAAATTAGGTTTTCAATCTTGTCTGCCTATTAAGCTTAGTTACGGTTCATCCACCAGCACTCAAATATAGAAGTATGGAGTCCTTCTCAGGCCATAGTTAGTTTGACCCATTTCAGTGAGTGTAGAAATAGTAGCCATGTATGCCTTCACCATAGAGCTAACAGGAACTGATGAAATAGTAGTTCCGATATCCAAAGACTTAAACTTTGCAATCAATATTTGTATATTTAGTACTGTTCCATATCCATTTAAATTTGTCTCACATATAAAAGACTTGAATGTTAAAAGAATATTCACAAAAATAGTTTCCTTACAAAAATAATTTCATGTAATTCCCTGAGAAAGTTTGAGAAAAAATCCTGCTGAGTATAAGCATTGATAAGCCAAAGTTCCTTTAATGTTTTTGCTCACACTGTAGATTAAATTTATCATATATAGACTGTAGAAGGGAAGCTGAAAGGACTATTCTTCTTCAGTTACAATTCTTTATTACCTTTCCTTAAAGATCAGCATCACTGTTTCCTGTGTTATTAAAGACATTAATCTAAAAATACCTGAAATGACCCTAACAATTGACTTGCTAGTGTGACAGTTTGCTCAGCTGACTGATCATGTTAATTAGATTGGTGAATATCCTCAGTTTTACTGTGATTCTCTGAATTTGACAGTTTGGGATCTCCAGACAATCAATTTGCTGTGGGACAATATGGGCTATCTTTGGAATCGAAGTCAAAGGAGCTAATTTAAAACTGAATAGATTACAGAATGAAATATTCTCACTCATAAAGTTCTTTACAGACCTAGATACCATTCCTAGGAAAACATTTAAATAGAGTGTAATGTCACTGGAACATTTAGTTAAAAAACTTTGGATGTTTTTCTACAGTGATCTCTCTCAGACAGTTTAGGCTGGAAAAAAAATTAAGGAAAATTGGCACATAAATAAAAAATAAATGAGATTTTTAAATCCTTTTGATTATTATGGAATGTCATATTCTCTAAAATATAATATGGGAACTCTAGAAGCACTACCATTCTTACATGCTCTTAGTGCCTGTTTGTCTTTTGTATACAGTGATGGTTTAATAGAAAGAGTGCCTGATTGCCTTGAAAGGTGATTCAATTTGGAAAAACAGGAAAAACTAGAAGCTTAATTAATGTAAGTCAGAACAGCACTGTTATAGTATAATATTGGTAATATCAGGGAAGTACCAAAGGGGAGTCATGTATCATCAGCGAGTGGAGGCACATGCAGTAGCATTTACAATTGATCTAAAGAGAAGCAAGATCAAATTTTTTGATGAGTCTGCCATTTATTTTCTATTATTTTAAAAGATTCAGGCCTCCCTAAAGTGGACTTTTCATATATAATATAGTGTAAAAGTGTTTTTAAAGGCACCATAATATGGTTTAGCTCTGTCCCCACCCAAATCTTGAATTGTAGTTCTCATAATTCCACGTGTCATGGGAGGAACCCAGTGGGAGGTAATTATGGGGTATGTCTTTCCCATACTATTCTCATGATAGTAAGTCTCACAAGATCTGATGGTTTTATAAAGGGGAGTTCCCCTGCGCATGCTCTCTCTCTTGCTTGCCACCATGCAATATGTGACTTGGCTCCTCCTTTGCCTTCTACCATGATTGTGAGGCCTCACCAACCATGAATCAATTAAACCTCTTTCCTTTATAAATTACCCAGTCTCAGGTATGTCTTTATTGGCAGCAGACTAATACACACCAACATCTCTGACCTAGATCAAAAAACTCTCCTAACTGATCTTCTTACTTCCACTTTGGTTCCAAGCAATGCATATTCTACAGTTCAAAAGTCAGGTAGCTTTTTAAAAAATGGCAACAAAATCATGACATTTTACTTCTTGCCACTGCCACTTTGAGTAAATGAAAACACTTTATAAGATGTACATGGTCTATCTCAAGCCTTGTCCTTTACCTGCCTGGCACATTATTTCTTAGTTGTACCCATTTTGAACTGTCAGAAATTCCTAAAATGTCCCTAATCCCTTCTACTGTGTGAACTTTGCATACCCACCCTCATACACTAACTCCTATTCCTTAAATGTCAAGTTAAATTTACTTTCTTAGAGAGGCCCTCACTAATTCCCTAATCTTAAGTATTTGCCTCCTACTATTTTTCTCTCAATCACTGTGCTCTCTTCTTTATAACATTTAACACAATTTAGAGTTGTGTGTATTAGGATACAAGCATAGTTACTGTTAAAAAACAAGCAACACCAAAAACTTGACCCTGCCATTCAGTAGCTCGAAAGAGATGGAATTTGATTTCTCACTCACAAAACAAACCAGAGGTAAATGATTTTGATCTGGAGCAGAGGTTCTGCAAACTTCCTTATGTAGTTTTTAACCTTGGAATTCAAGACAGTTTCATTTTTCACCTGCTCTCAGACAAGGGGAAAATAAGTAGGTAGAGGCAAAGAGTTTAATACTAGAAACTATAGTCACTATTTC
Source organism: Theropithecus gelada (assembly GCF_003255815.1). Lineage (NCBI taxonomy): Eukaryota > Metazoa > Chordata > Mammalia > Primates > Cercopithecidae > Theropithecus > Theropithecus gelada. The sequence goes on along the minus strand of NC_037681.1, from coordinate 72,793,866 downwards.
TACTTGCATCCCATTGGCTAAAACTTAACTGTGTGGTCACAGCTAGTTGAGAGAAAGGCTGGGAAGAGTAGTCTACCTTGGTGGCCACATGCCAAGATAACTTGACTGTAAAGAAGAAGGGGAGAATAAACAGTGGAAGACAAATGGCAACCTTGCTGAAGTTATTGTCTGTCTTTTCTACTAAACCGTAAGTTCCATTAAGGCAGAAATGTAACTCTTGTGTTTATATATTATCTAGTTCAGTGTTTGACACACGGAAAGTGCCCAATAACATTCTTTAATTAAATAAATACTATGAACTCAGAATATTTAAAGTAGCTTTTCACACGTTTACAGCCTCTATAAATGTCTGATATTACATAAATGATGTATTTATGTACAAATTTTTGTCTTACTACTAAATTGTAAGCTGCAAAAGAACCTTTACCAAGTACCAAGATATAATACCTAAAGGTGTTGGTTCTTAAGTCAATAAGCTTCAGTTATATGGAAAATTAATTTCTTAAAACAGCTTATTTATTTATGATGCTAGATCAAAGATATTACCATGTTTCCAATTCAAATACCTACTCTGGCTCACTTCAACTTTGCAATTAAGTTTCAATGAAAAGTTTATAGTGAATTATTAAGGGAACAAAATTTCTATTTTTCTTTGAAGCTTCTCTGACATCAAAAAATTATTTTTATAATTCTATCAGCTGAAGATGGATTGGGTTGATAAATGACACTGAATTTGCCTTGGAGATTAGCATTAAAAAGATAATAAAGATAAGGTGAATGTGTGGTTAGTACTTAGAAAATTTATGCCTTCCTAATTAATTAATTAGTAAGGGTCAGGTAAGTTAATCCTTCCGCCAAACAGTTAAATATGGTACGAATTTATTTAGCACAGTCCTCACAGCCTACATTCTTGGTGTATTTCTTAAAATACTAAAATAAAGTATAACTTTGAAATTTAGGCAAACATGTAAAAACTTTTTACGTGACTCTAAATCTCAACATTTCCGGTTAGATTTTTATTTTTATTTGCGGCATTGGCCAATTGCAGAATGAGCCACCCAGTTTCTGAGCAGCCTACAAGTATATAATCATTCTCTCATGTATTACTCCTTGTAAATATTCAACACAGTACTCTCCACCCTTCACAGAGTTATTCTCAAAGTTGTCACAAGAGAAAAGATTATTTTGAAGCATCCAGCATTTTCTTGTTGCCTGTAAGTTCCGATACATTGTTTGGTGTTTTATAGCAATAACCACCACCAGCAGCACTATGAAACCAAAAACTACTAAAGATTAGAGTCACAAAAAATTTAAAAATTGTGAAAGTAACTTAGAAATGAGCTTCTCTCTCTTGCTTTGCAAAAAATATTAAGGTTCAGAGAAATGAAGTGATTTGTTCAAGATTATAAATCTTAAAATCTAATAATATCTTTTATACATTGAATGCTTAATAAGTATTTTCTGTAGGTTAAACTCTTTATATGAATTGTTCCATTTTATTAATGTTATGAAGTAAGTTTATTGCTTTGCTTATTTTACAAATGAATTTGGTTGAAGAAAACAAATGTTTTTAAATGTAGGAGACTCTAGCACTGGAAAGAAAATCAAGTTCACTGCTTTCTGGCACATTACTCTTTATCACATTTTAGTGCATGATGAATTACCTCTTTAGTCAAACAGGATAAAAGCTTAAATTGTATTTTTTTTACAGAGGTTTTAAACTTAATTTCCAAAGATTGGACAATGCAAAGCCTTCAGCTAACAATTGTTATAGAATTGGAGTCGTTGTAAATAACCTAGGAGCACATTTCAAGGTTAAAGATATTTGAAAAACTCTGAAATTATGACATGAGTACCCATCTATTTCCATATACATAAAGGCAGTTAACTCTTGTTATTGATTCTTAGATGCACTTTTTCACTTTAGGAAATCAAATTGAAGTATTTATACTTAATACTGGTCAGGAGACAGATATTACAGTTACTACTGTAAGCACATGTGCAAACTTGATCATGTGGCACATGATATAGCAGGAAAACCAAAACACATCCTTTTTTTAAGTTTTGAAACTATTTAAAGACCACTTATAGAAAAATATGAATCTTGGTTGTTCTCCAAGTACCTTTCCTGACACTTACAAGATCAAGAAAATAATCAGCATCTAAATTTGCAGAAGAGTGAAAGTGGCACATTGCAGAAATGCTGTGTTCAAAATGCCTCAGACAACACAGACTTTGATCCTGCATAAAAACTTTTAGACATTGCCACTCTAAGAAAAATAATAATAATTAAGAAGCATTAAATCATGCATATTAAGAAGTTAGAATCTCTTGAATTTATTATACTTATAATTTCCTTTTTATGTTTGCACAAAGATGATATGTCATAAAACATCACAGTATGAATATATCTACAAGAGATTTTACATATGTATTATGAAAATTTTAAGTAATTTGAAATCAGTATTTTATAGTTAACAGCTTCTTTTCTTAATAACATATAGCATAATGAAGCTGTTTACAATGGACGTTGCCTTACAGATGTTAAAAAGTTAGTATATGACTTGATGATGATGACTTAGTGTTAAACTAAATTAGCTAGAAGAGCAACACTTTTTAACACAGCAAAATAATTTTAAGTATCTGGATTGATAACAATAGAAGTATATTTGGGAAATTTTGTGAGTGAAAAGAGGAACATGAATAAATCTTACAAACACAATGTTAAGCTAAATATGCTGAACACAAAAGCATGCTTTCTATATTATTCTATGTAGTATACTATTAAAAGTAGAACCAATATTTCCTTTTTGTGGGAGGAAGGAACAGGACAAAACTGGGAAGGATTATAAGGAGATGTCTAGTTTCTGACAATCTCCTATATTTGACTGGGGATTGGCAGCTACATGGGTATTTGCTTTATGATAATTCACAGAGCTGTTTATGTTTTGTGTGCTTTCTGTATATGTATTATATATCCTAAGGCAAAAGTGAAAACATTTTAATATTATAGTACTCATGAAACAGAAAGTAGAGTCCAAACGGCCATTAATATTTATCCTGCAAAATCTAGCACAATACTCCACATTAGAGATAATGAAACTGAGGATTAATATAAGTAATCAGCAATAGAGATGGATCCTCTGAATCTAGAATGCCTATATGCAGTTAAATAAGCAGCATTTACTTATGCACAAGATACAAAAATAAGTCAGAACACTTGGGTCATACGGCAAGGAAATCAGCAAAATTTGCTGAGACAGACATTATACATTACTGGCCCCCAAATTTCCCCTACACGTGAGTAATTGTATATGATAATATTTGGCAGGGTGACAATCACATTGCATTTCTGTATGTATATATAGATCTATCTATCATCTATCTCTCTGTCTACATATATATATATGGTAGATATATATCATATACATATTATATACAACATATGTATATTTTATATATGTACATTATATATTGTGTGTGTATATATTTATAAAAAATTCCACAAGCCAAGCCTAAAGCATATGATACACACACAGCCAAAGGATTTGTGTATGCAGGTTTATCAAAATATGTGCTGAAGACCACCTCACTTAAGTGGTTTTCCTCCACATTGTATAATGCCCAATATATAATCTTCAATATATATGCAAGTAATAATACATAAAATATATGTATGTCATTGCATAATTATAGTTTCTAGTTTTATTAGTAATTTTTAAATAATTTTTTCTATTTTATTTTTGAGACAGGGTTTTGATTTCTCACCCAGCCTGGAATGCAGTGGCACCATTATAGTTCACTGCAGCCTTGAACTTCTCCACGTAAGTGACTCTCCCACCTCAGCCCTCCAAGTAGAGTAGCTGGGACTATAGCTGTGTGCTGCCACACCCAGCTATTTTTCAAAATTTAATTCATGCCTTTCTTATTATTAAATGATGTAAGATACATTATAATTTTTAATTGTTTATATACATTTAACATTTTTATACCTAGTAAATCTTCCTAAGATTAATTTGCTTCTGTGCTGCTTTCTTTAGACAGTGACCAGAATTTACTCTCCAAATAAAGCTTTTATATATATAAAATATATATATATATAATATATATAATATGTATAATATGTATGTTACTTTGGAAATCTTGTCAATGGGTAATATCTATGTGAATTACACATTCATAATTACAATATTTCAAAATCAAAGCATTACACAAAAATCGTGTGGATATACGGTGAGTTTTGTTTTGTTTTGTTTTGTTTCATATTCTGAGTAGTCAAAAACTAGGACTGGCTTTAGTCTGGCTACTACAGAGAAAACTAAAGCTTTCAGAATACAGTGTTTTTGCCTTTTACTTCTGCCAATGGGGAATTAACTGCTATGAGGATTGCCTTCCTGCTGCATGAAATTAGAAAACTGGACAAATGTTTTCAGATAGTAGACAACAGGCAATGTTGGAAAGAAACAAATGAGAAACTTGCCATAGTTTTCTGAGCTTACTGAATTTTTTCTGGCTGCAGAGCAGGGAGGAGAAGCCCAAATGGAGCTGAACAGTTTAAGTTGAAAAGACAGATATTAGAGTTTATAGAGTTGAAGATGTCTAGGATTTGTGGGCCAGAGTGCCAGAGAGAAGCTAGTTTTATACAGAAAGTATTGAGACTTTCAATGAGTAGTAGAACTAATTTATCCCCAAAGCAAATGCTGCTCCGGACTTGGTTTTAAACAACTTTCAGTTAAGACCTGGAAGAATCATATTTATTCACAGGTAAAATAACTGCATGCATAAGCAAGTCCAACATTCTTTGAAGTAATACAACAAAATCCAGTGTGCATCAGTGTAAATCACAATGTCTTATATTTAATAAAAATTACTAGACAAAAAAAGGAGCAAGAAAACATGAGATGTAAGTGTTTGTGTGGAGTTGGGGGTAGAAGGGGGATAAATCAACCAAGACAGCTGTTAATATTTTCAGAATATAAAGGAAACTGAGATCATAATAAAGGGAGAAAGGAATATTTTTAAAAAGCCACAAATGAAAATTTTGGAGATATACTGAAATGAAAAATAATCTGATGGGATTAACAGCAGATTCCACAGTGTAGAATAAATATTACCACTAAGACATAGGAATATAAGCTATTAAAAATGAGTCAAAGAAAGGGAAATGACTAGAAAAAATTATACATTACTGGCCCCCAAATTTCCCCTACACGTGAGTAATTGTATATGATAATATTTGGCAGAGTAACAATCACATTGTATTTCTGTATATATATAGATCTAGCTATCTATTTCTCTCTCTTTACATATATATTTAATATATATGGTATATTATGAATTTTATATTATGAACATTCATAGCCTGTGAGACTACATTCAGCAATCTACCATGGGGTGGTATGTGTTGTGGGGGGCTGGTACTTGAAAAAGGAATAGTTGAAATTTTCCAAATTTGATAAAATATTTAAAACCACATATCCAAAATGTTAAATAAATCACAAAATAAATAAGTAAAATAAACATAAAAGGCATAAATTGCTGAAAACTAGTGATCAAAGAGAAAAATCTTAAAAACAGTCAGGGAGAGGAAACATTACTCATAAAGCATAGTTTTCCTTAGAAACTATGCAAAACAGAAGATAATAAAACAATGTCTTCAAAGTTCTGAAAGAAGAAAGAATATACTCAGCCTAGAATAACAGAACCAGTGTATTTCCTTTCCAAAATAAAATCAAAGACAAGATTCTTTCAAAGAATTAGAAGCTAAAAGAATCCTTTGCCTTTAGACCTTTACATCAAGTAATGATAGAGAAATATTTTCAGAAAAAAGGAACAATACCAAATGGAAATTTGTGTTAACACAAAGTAATGAATAATATCAGCAGTAGTAAAGATGTGTTTATAGATAGAAGATAATTATTCTCATGTGTTTAATCTCTACAAAATATAATTACTTGACATCCTGAAACCATATTGTTTCTACATGTATCATATAACCATTAGATCTTTAATTGTGTAATGTGATCACTTTCAGATTCTGTTCACTTAAGCAACTGTCTTTATGTTTATGTGCAATGTATGGCTATACATCTCAGATAAGCTCTTGCCACCTCCTTTCTGTGGAATCCACTAGTGAAGGATCGTGAAATCATTCTGGTTGATTCATATACCTAGTAGTAGCTTAATATGCCTTTATATGATTTGTTTTTCTATTTTATTTCATTTTTCTTCCTGCTTTTGCTTTTTTTAGTTGGGGAAATATACAAATAAATATTTTGGTATCATTTCCATTGGTGTCCTAATGTGGATACGAACAAAATAAAATGAAACACTATTTAACATACTGGTTATCCTAATCTAATATAAAACTATATATGGATTGCTCCATTAGTAATATACGAATTGCTACATCAGTAATACCTTTTATCACTAATAAAAAGCCCAGACCTTTTTTTTTCCTATTAAGATGTTTCTGAAATGGATACAAATTTCTACTTCAGTAATATCAGTTCATCATTGCCTATCCAGATTAACCTACTATAATATATACACATTCCATGAATTGTGTTGCTTTTGTCATGAATTGGTTTATTTGGATTAAGGTCAGAGCCTTGCTTTGATGCCTATTGAAGTGAGCACTGAAATGATTATCAAGATTACAAAAGGTAACTTTCTTGCTGTCAACTGTCCTTAAGGGTAAAATGTCAAAATATGAGCACCTTATGCAGTAACTCAATAGTTCATTCTAGACCTTCATGTTTCACTTCAAATTATTCTCCTGTGGTAGCCAGTCTAAGTCAGACCCTTGTACTGAAACAGGAGACAATTTGATACTCTCATCTGCTTCCACATTACAAAGGATGGGTGTTGGGCTAACATTATTAAATTAAAAAACAACTCCCAAATCATTTTTAAGTGTTAAAAATATATAAACATTAATGTGGAAATTCTTCTTCTCTAGAAAAGATGAATGTCTATACATCAGTCTTCTCCCATTTAAATTACTTGGCATCATTTTCTGATGTCTACTATACTGACCTTGGAAATGATTGATCTAAGCCCTGGTCCCAGTAAAGAAGTTCTGTTAAAAATGTCAAAAAGTTAATTCAATGTATTCATTCTCGCTTTGGCATTTCTGACTTAATCTTTTAGGATACATTTAGATGGCAACAAGACCTTGCAACTATACTCCCTATACCTGAAAAGCCAGACAAACATTCCTTGTCAGCCACCTTTTATATAAAAATTACTTCAATTATCCTTTCTGATTTTTAATCAAAATGCTATTTTTCAGATGATACAGGTTATGAAACACTTTTCATACATTATAACTGGCTTACTCCTGTGTCATTGCTGCTTTGAAATGTTGATTTCCTAATCTGTTGATATGTAAATCGGACATTTGTTCCAGAGTTTGCGTTCTTCAATCTGTCTCTGTCAAGGTCTCTTAGAGGAGTAGCCAAAACCAAAACTAAAAAATCTGTTAATGCCATTTATGACCTACCTAAAACCTCATGGTGCTGAGGATTTATGCCCAAAATAGTAGCACGCCTGCTAATTTGGTGAAGAGTTTTTCTGCAACCTCTGTAAGATTTCTCCATTTTTGAAAAGCAGACATTGAAAGCCCCAGACTTTTTTCCTATTAAGATATTCATGAAATTGATATATTTAACAACACATACGTCTGTGATCAGCTTGCGTATACAGGCCACTTACCAATTTCACACTACGTGTCTGTGGGTGAATAAGATTAGGGATTTTTCATTTTTGTATGAGCTGGAAGCCAAAATAAGGTAATACACTGAATTAACCTTGTGTTTCTTACTTCTATGAGAATATTTACCTTGGTTAGATGCATGTTTACAATCTTTAAGACATAGCCCTTCTCAGTTCAAAGGGCACTACAATAAGTAAACCAGACTCATCTCCACGTCTGTAAATTTAAAGATTCCTACAGTGATAGCATTTTACCAAGAAGAGGTGCAGATGGCAAATAAGCATGTCCAAAAGTGCTGAACATCGTTTGTCAATAGAAAAGTGCCAATTAAAACAATAATGAGATACCACTGTACACCCACCAGAATGGCTAAAATTGAAAACACTGACAAGAGTAGCTATTGGTGAGGATATAAAAGAACTACTGGAACTTTGATACATTGCTGGTAGGAATGGAAAATAGTACAGTCAATTGGAAAATAGTTTAGCAGTTTCTGATAAACTTAAAGATACACTTAAGGAATTTATCCAAGGGAAATGAAATATATATTCATACAAAGAATTGTATGCAATATTTGAAGGAGGTTTAAACAATTAGCCCAACCTAGAAACAAATTAATGTTCATTAAAACAATAATGGATAAAGAAAAAAATAGTACATGTACACAATGAAATTCTTACTATTTGGCAATAAAATGGGATAACCTATTTATATGCACTAACACGAATGCATCTAAGAAATATTGTACTAAGATAAAACAGCCAGAAATTAAGATTATATTCTGTATGATTTAGATTGTACAAAATTCTAGGTGCCGAGAATATACACTGGGGAAAAGACAATTTCTTCAATAAATGGTGCTGGGCAAACTGGATATAGACATGCAGAAGAATGAAACTAGACCCCTATCTCTCATCATATACAAAAATCAAATCAAAATGGGTTAAAGAATTAAATTGAAGACTTCAAACTATGAAACTACTACAGTAAAACTTTGGGGAAACACTCCAGTACATCGGTCTAGGCAAAGATTTCTTGAGTAATACCTTAAAGCAAAGGCAACCAAAGCAAAAATGGACATAGGAAATCATAACAAGTGAAAACTTTGAAGTACAGCAAAAGAAACAATCAACAAAGTTAAGAGAAAACCTATAGAATAGTAAAAAATATTTGCAAACTATTCACCTGACAAGAGATGAATAAGCAGAATATATTAGGAGCTCAAGCAACTCTATAGAAAAAAAATCTAATAAAACAATTAAAAATGTGCAAAAGATCTGAATAAAGATTCCCCCCAAAAAGACATGGCAAACAGATATATGAAAAGGTGCTCAACATCACTGACTGTCAGAGAAATGCAAATCAAAACTACAATAACATATCATTCCTCCCCAGTTAAAATGGCTTATATCCAAAAGACAGACAAAACAAATGCTGGTGAGGATGTGGAGAAAAGGGAACTCTCGTATACTGTTGGTGGGAATGTAAATTAGTACAATCACTATTGAGAACAGTTGGATGTTCCTCAAAAACTGAAAATAGAGCTACCATGTGGTCCAGCAATCTTACTGCTAGGTATATACCCAAAAGAAAGGAAATCAGTGTATCAAAGAGATATCTCCATTCCCATATTCCCACTGTTCACAATAGCCAAGATTTGGAAGCACCTTCAGTGTCCATCAACAGATGAATGGATAAAGGAAATGTGGTAGGTATACACAAAGGAAGACTATTCAGCCACAACAAAAGAATGAGATTCCATTCTTTACAACAACATGGATGGAACTGGAGGTCTTTTTATGTTAAGTGAAATAAGACAGGCACAGAAAGACAAATATCACAAGTTCTCAGTTATCTGTGGGAGCTAAAAATCAAAACAATTGAACCCATGTATATAGAGAGCAGAAGCACAGTCACCAGAGGCTGGGAAGGGTAGTAGTGAGTAGAGAAGAGGTACAGATGATTAATGGATGCAAAAAAATACAATGAGTAAGGCCTATTATTTGGTAACACAACAGGGTGACTATAGTCAATAATTTAATTGTACATTTAAAAATAACTAAGAGCCACCCAGTCATGGTAGTTCAGTCCTGTAATCCTAGCACTTTGGGAGGCCGAGGCAGGCAGATCACCTGAAGTCAAGAGTTTGAGACCAGCCTGGTGAAACCCCGTCTCTACTAAAAATACAAAAATTAGCCAGGCATGGTGGCACGCACCTGTAATCCCAGCTACTCAGGAGGCTGAGGCAGGAGAATCGGTTGAACCTGAGAGGCAGAGGTGTCAGTGAGCCAAAATGGCACCACCGCTCTCCAGTCTGGGCAATAAGAGTGAAACTCTGTCTCAAAAATAAAAATAATTATTATTATTATAAATAAATAAAATAAAATAACTGAGTATATTTGGATTGTTTGTTACACACAGGACAAATTGTTGAGGGGATGGATACCCCATCTTCCATAATGTGATTATTACACATTGCCTGCCTGTATCAAAACATCTCATATACCCCATAAATATATACATTTATGTGTACCCACAAAAATTAAAATAAACAATTTTAACACACAAAAAAGAAAAAGACATTCTGGAAAAGGCAAATCTGTGTGATAATAAAAAAGTGTATCAGTAGTTGCTAGGGACCAAGGGGAGGAGAAAGGACTAATTACAAGTGCTTGACTTTCTGCATGATGGGAATATCCTATATCTTGTATGTGATAGTAGTTACCCATCTGTATATATTTGTTAAACTTATTAAATTACATATTGAAAAATGAAGAATGTTATTGTATATAAATTATATTTCAATAAAACTGACTTTCTACTCGTCCTCCCCCCACCTAAAATACAATTTTTAAAATCATGGCCCTCATACGTTATTTCTGGAGATAAACTGTCCAGAGATTTAGTCAGACTAGGGAAGCAGCTGTGTCTTGCCTATGAATTTAGGGATATGTTCAGATCCAGCCTTACTCATTTTTCATGTTACTAAGTGTATAATTTACATATTTATATTGAATCAGTAAAATTGTTTAGCTTCTCCTTAGTAGGATCTCTCTCTCTCACTCTCTCGCTCTCTCTCTCTCACTCTCTCGCTCTCTCTCTCTCTCTCTCGCTCTAGCTCTTGCTCTTTCTCCTTCTTGACATAGCATTTTACTGGAATCTTTTCAGTTATTTAACAACTCTCTTTGGTGAGTTCAGTGTTGACCAATGCCCCAAAGCAATGCAGTAGCTAATATTTGCTGAACATTTCTTTAGTAAAAGGCAAAAGATTTATACAATCTGAAAAAGAACTAGAATTAGATGGTATTTAGAAAGCATTTCTTAGCCACCAGTCACTGTTCAACTCTTTACATGTATACATTAGTTGTTGATCATAACAAACTCGGTGACTGTATTATCCTCATTTTATGCATGAGGAAACTAAAGCACAAAGAGGAAAATAACTTTGCCATGATCTCAGAGCCAATAAATGGTAAAGTTGAGATAACTGTCGTTCGTCAAGCAAGTAGTGGATATATTAGTCAATTGTGTCCCATATTGCAAATGCCAGTCTTCTTCTGGATCATGCTAGAAAATCCAAACACCAGAGCTCTCTTTAGCCAACACCCTTATCTCACAAAAATATAGAAATTAAACTTTTCTGTAGTATTTTCTGACTGATACAATTATTTATCAGCCAACATAGGGATATCATGTTTAATAACATCTAATTGAGAATGCACTCTTCCTTAAAAATTGTTTTATACAATAGTAAATCAATGTAATTAATTTTAGCTGTAGTAATTTTATAGTAATTTTTTGTGACACTATGACAAAAAGCAGGTGCATTAACATATTGTGGGAAATCATGGCAAAAATATATTTCATTTCTTCTTATATAAAACAATTTATTTATGGCTATCTCCTGAAAAAAGTGAATGGAAAAGAAAGTATTCGTGAGAGAGTAGCTTGTGCAACTTCCCTCCACCTTACTGAATTTCCTTTCCCATAGTGACTGTGACAATGATGCAATTAGAAAATGACTTTCTTGAGCATTGAGAGTCATCAAGTCCTGCCAGTTGTTGATTTTACAGGACAGGCAGGCCTATTATATGAAGAGTTTAAAGGTATCTATACACCTGCATGCATCATTTCTTTAATGAAAAAATCCAATATCCTCTTGTTCTCCAGGGAGTCAGAGCTATTTGAATTTTATCACAGCTCTCCACTTCAGTAACTCTTGAGGTTCCCAATTAGCAGGTTCAATCAGAACTTGGTTAAGTGTGTATTTTGCTGTACCTTAGTAACTTGAGCAGTAATGGCTGGGTTTCCTATTTATTCCTAATATTTATACCACTGATGCATTCTGACATTAGAATAAATATCATATCTCACAAAACATATATAACATTACCAATATTTATATTGCCACAACTTTTTTCCCCTTTTATAGATGTCTGCTCTTATTCTGCCAAAAATATTATGGAATATTTTTGTTAGAGCATCTAAGAAACAGTGCAAATTGAGCCCTAATATTTGAAACTAAAAGAAACAAAAACAATCAATCAAAAAAGGATCCGTTGCTTACCACTGTGAGCCATTATACTATGAAATCAGCAGATGGCTTCAAATCTCTCCTAGGAAGTCTTATGAGATTACGTGCCCTGGCACCAATTGCTATTTTTACCCCTCTTCCAGGATTATTTTCCCTATACAGGAAGTTTGAAACTCTACTCTCTACTTTGATTTCTATCTCCAAGTCTTTGCTCTTGCTCCTTTAATTATCAAAATTAGGTAGAATGGTACCAATGAGTCTTTGTTAAAACAGCAATCTTTACAGTCAGAGAATACTCATTCCTCTAATCAATGGTGAGGCAGCATCAGCTCACTGTGGAATTGCTCATCATTAGTTTGCTTTTTTATTTCATATGGAAAATAGTCACCAAATGTATTCACCTCGTTTTAACTGATCTCTTCTTCTTCCAAGTCTTACTGTAATATTTTCCCTAAATTTTCTGATGCTTCATTTGCCGTATCAGGTAATATCACATGCAAAACATTTTCCCAAAACCAAACCTTGAAATGATAACTTGAGTGCCTATTTATTTGAAAGGTGAACTTAGTATGCCATTAGATTCTGGGAGAAGTGTTATTGAGTGTGGTAGAGGCTTGCCAGATAAAATACAGGGCACCCAGGTAAATTTAAATTTTAGATAAACAGCAAATACTTTTTTTACATATAAGTACATGCCAAATTTTGCAAGGGACACATTTACCTAAAAATTATTTACTGTATGTCTAAAATTCAATTTTAAGTGGACACTGTATTTTTTATTTACTTAATCTGATAATTCTAGTGTAGTGCCACCAGAAGCAAGTAAGAGTCAACCTTGAGAAACCATGTGGAACATGTGTCAAAATCCTTTCCTCAGAGGACAGAAATACTGACTCCCTTTTCTATTATGTTTAGGCTGGCTCTGATTACATAATTCTGTGTTCCCTTTCCCACTTCCTGACTTTATTCAGAGCCATGTCTGTCTGCCTCAGCAAGCTCCTGGGTGTGGTGGTGGAGAAAACACTTGTAGAGAAGAGATATATGTGGGCTTGAGGGGGAAAGTCCATCTCTGGCCACAGAGTCATTCCTCTGTGACTACAGCTCCCACCAGGAAACCTTTCTGTGTGGCTCTGATGCCCAATGAGCTTCCAGCTTCACCATTTCTTCCCTTGGCTTCTTCAGCCCAAAGGTGGGCAATCACTTTCAACACATTTTTGTCCCTAGGTTTCTCAACATCATTTGTCCTTTTAACTCTACATCTCCCTTTAAGAAGTCACTTATAAAACTATTTTCATTTGAACCATATGCGGTAAATTTTATTTCCTTCTAAGGCCTTGAATGGTATGCTATGAAAGTCTTATGCACTTTTCTGAATACACATGCCTAAGTTATACCCTGCAACATTTGTCATCAATAATAAAGGCAATTTTTAAAAACTATCATTTGTCTGTATCTTGTGTCTATCTTTAAATTAATTTAGAAAATAAGATGAAAAGAGAAAAGCATTAGGTACTGTATTATGTATTCCCAAACATTGAATTCAGGAAACAAAACAAAGGGAAAAAGGATTTTTGATATGCATTAAATATGCTAATCCAGGCCTTAGGCATTAGCAATTAGGGACCACACTGATTTTTTACTTTGATAGTATTCAATGACTTGTATTGTGCCAAGAGATTTATTTTCACTTCTGTTGTTGGCTTTTAACTGCCACAGCAAGAGCAGAAGTTGTGAGTCTTTGTAATTTTTAATATATATATATATATATAACTATATATGTATATAATACATACATATATTATATATTTATTATATGCATGTATAATTAAATATAATTACATTTAATCATAGTATAATTTTATACTATATTATACATTATAGTATAATTATATTTAATATAATATAGTATAATTAAATATATTTATAAAACATATTTATAAATAAATGTATAAATATAATATATATTTTATAAAAATAATCCAACTGCTCTTGACAATAGTATTAGAAAAGAAGGAGAAACATAGAAGTTTGTTTTATTGTTATTGGAGAAATCAAAATAGAACACAGAAGTGATTGGAGCAAAAAAAATTCTGACAGAGGAAGAAATATTTTCAAAGGGCCAAGAAGCCAGAATTTACAACCAAAAAACTAAAAAACTGTTATTTATTGTGGCTTTTATTCCAATTTAAAATGATTTTTAATTAGAAATATAAAGGATTAATCTGTTGTATTTTCATTTTTAAATTAATATACTTCATCGTTGGAGTATTTTTATGTTTATAGAAAAACTCAGTGGAAGGTTCAGGGTTCCCATATACCTCCACTCTTTTTTCCCCTAACCTCCACCCACAACACTCATTTCCTCTATTATTAACATCTGACATTGTTGTGATGCATGTGCTACAATTGATAAGCCAAATTGATACATTATCATTAAATAAGTCCATAACATATTAGGATTCACTCTTATGGGACAATCTACTCATTTTGCCTAATGTATAATGAGATGTACCACCATTACAGGATTATACAGACTAGTTTATCTGTCCTCCATCCTTCAAACTCCTGACAACCAATGGTTTATTTTTTACATACTCAATAATTTTATCTTTTTCAGAATGTCATATAGTCAGACAATATGCTAAAAATCCTTTTTCATATAGGTCTCTTTTGCTTAGCAATGTGAATTTAAGTACCCCAATATTTTTTGTAATTAATAACTCATTTTTTAATCACAGAATGATATCACTCTGTACAAATGTACAACAGTTTGCTGTTCTATTTGCCTATTTAAGGACATCTTGCATGCTTCCAAGTTTTGTCAATTGTAAATACAGCTTCTATAAACATTTATGTGTGGCTTTTTGTGCAGACATAAATTTTGTATTCATTTGGGTAAATACCAAAAAGTGAGATGCTTGATTGTAGAAAAGAATGGCTTCATAAATTGTACATATGATAATGTATTTGATAATGTTTTATATCAATATTTTTTTTCCTATACGATATGACATGAGTTTTCTGAGACAGGCAGAAATTTACTATCATTTATTTACAGCAAGAGGCACACTTGTTCCCCACACTCCAATTTTCCCTTTCTGGGGGAAACACAATGAGAATCAGATGGAATCCCATATATATATACTAGAGTCTATACCACAGGTGAAGAACACTGATGGTTATACAAGACAACTAATGCAACAGTCATATGTCCCTCTTGAGAGAGGAAGAGAAACCTATCTTCCCAAGATTAAAAAAAAAATACCCCTTAGGATAAAAAAGGGAAAGATCTAGGATTCTTAGCCTTCCAAATATAAAATTAATATTTCCATGGAAAAAATAAGCCTCTCTGAATTCTTCCCAAGATTTAAAAAAAAATACCCCTTAGGATAAAAAAGGGAAAGATCTAGGATTCTTATCCTTTCAAATATAAAATTAATATTTCCATGGAAAAAATAAGCCTCTCTGAATTTATGACTCCTGGAATACCTTCACAGCTCCAATTTTTTTCTCTGAAAAGTAAACATATCCCCCTGAGCAGGTGTATTTCTTCTGATGGTCTAATTACTATTAGCTTCAAATTCTCCTCATAAGCCCAGATTCCAGTTTTCTAGCCTCAGAAAGTGCTATCCATGCAGAAACATTAAAATGTTTACTTCCTGACACTATTAAATTCTATTTTTAAAGTGGAATTACTTCTAGAATGTATCATTCTAGAAGTCTAATTTGTTATTTATTTATTTGTTTTGCATATGCCTTTATTGTCATATTGAAGAAATCAGTGCCAAACCTAAGGTTGTAAAGCTTTGTCTTCTGTTTTCTTCTAAGAGTTTTATAATGTTAGATCTACATTTATACTTTTGATCTATTTTTTTTAAATATCCAGTTTTCTCAGCACCATTTGCTGAAAAGACTCTTCTTTTCCCACTGTATGGTCTTGGCACCCTTATTGAAAATCACTTGACCATATGCATGAAGGTTTATTCTGGGACTCTCTATGGAGGTATGTATGTCTGTTTTTATGCCGTTACCACACTCTTTTTATTACTGTAGACTTTTAGTAAGTTTTGAAATCAGGAAATGTGAGATCTTCAGCTTTGTTCTTTTTGCTCCAAGAAGAACTTTGTGCAAAAGAGTTCAGGATATCTTGAGATTTCATAAAACTTTAGTATCTTTGTTCCAATTTCTGCAAATGACATCACTGGGATTTTTATAGGGATTGTATTGAATTTTAGATCATTTTGGGTAGCACTGACATCTTATAATATTGCCTTCTACTTCATGAATGTGAATGTCTTTCCATTCTGTCTTCTTCAATTTCTTTCAGCAATATTTTGTAATTTTTAGTGTATGTGTTTTCAAATTCCTTGCTTAATTCCTAAGTATTTTATTCTTTTTGATACTATTGTAAATGGGATTGCTTTCTTAATTTGTTTCATTGTTAGTGTATTAAAATGTAACTGATTATTATGTGTTGACTTTGTAGCCTGCTGCTTTGATGATTTTATTTTAAAAGGCCATATTTTAAACATGACAACTAGTGTGATGTATTTTCCTTGCAAGTGTGTAAGTGCCACCAAAATATAAAACACATAGTCCTTGACTGGTATGACAAGTAAAGACAGACATGAAATAACTAGGCAGGACACCAAAATAATCTGCTTATAATTGCATGGTAAAGACAAAATATTTGTAGTGGATATTATAGAGAAGATGACATTTGAGCTAGACGAGGAAGATAAGCTAAGTGAAATTCTTAGAATTATAAGTTAAATTTTATAGGGAAACATGTTATGACTTCCTATTAAATATTGATCTATTTTGGCCAATACCTCTATTTCCCTGAGGACAGGATAGCAGGATACCACACATCATATGGATAAGTTGATATGATTTGGGTGTGTCCCCACCCAAATCTCATATTGAACTGTAGTTCCCATAATCCCCATGTGTGATGGGAAGGACCCAATGGGAGGGAATTGACTCATGGGGGTGGTTACCTCCATGCTGTTCTCATGATAGCGAGTCAGGTCTCATAAGATCTGATGGTTTTATAAGGGGCTTTCTCCCACTTTGCTCCGCACTTCTCCTTGGTGCTGCTATGTGTTTCCTTCATCTTCTGCCATGATTGGAATTTTCCTAAGGCTTCCAAGCCCTACAGAACTGTGAGTCAATTAAGCCTCTTTCCTTTATAAATTACCCAATCTTGGATATGTCTTTATTAGCAGCATAAGAACAGACTAATACATAAAGTAAAACAATGCAGTTAATTTATGCAGAATGAGTCCATAATCTAGGAGTTGGGAAAGGAATATATAGAATTATCTCTTCTGGAGATTTTTTAAATTAATATATACTTGTGTCTAAGATGTTTTAGATAAAGTCTTAAAAGTTCATTATAAATATAATTTGTGCTTTTATAACATTGTGTTGATGGTTCTTCAGCAGTGAAGAATTTATTGCCAAGAATGACATTGATAAATGAAATATTTAACCATTTAATACATGCTTCATAGTCTAGCTTACACATCCACAGGTTGGGTGTTGTAAATTTTATGTAATGGCAGAAAGAGCCTGTTATCATCGAACTGTAAATTAAAGTTGCTTCATTACATAAAATATTTGAAGTTCAAGTTGATATAATTTGCAGTGTTCTTTATCCTAGTTTTTTTTATTTTTTAGAATTTGCTCCATAATGATCATTATCCATTCTTATTTCAAGTTATTAAGGAAATATAATTTATTTCAAAAGATAATGAGCTGTCATACATATTAGCATCTTTCTATTCTACATTATTTAGAAAATTGTGAAGATGAAGTTTAAAATTCTATTAGCAGTGTCCTGGAACAGAAAATTTCTAAATTTAAAAGCAAAAGCCTTGCAAATATTTTCTACATTAACATTTCCTCCATACAAGTTATTTAATGATTATATATAGAAGAAGAGATTTAATTATCCCTTAGAATAATTTATGTTTCTACCTATGTTGTAATGTTTTGGCCTACTCTTTAGGTTTAATAAATACAGGGAGAAAGATTACTGACTAAATTGTCCACAAAACAAATTATCTATTAATTATATCATATTATGTTGTTTCCTGTCTATATGAAGGTGTCTTGACAAACTAAGTAAGAGTTGTATTTCATAATACCTATAGATGTATTTAAATTGATAGTCTGCTCTACTGGCAGCAATTCATTTTAAAATCCATTATAAAAGAGAGTTCTGACCAGGAAAGCTGTCAGGAATATAGATAATTTAACTATGTAGGGGCAGAAAACTCAGAACTCGCAAGAGTTTGTGCTTTAGTTTCTACGTCAGTGTCTTAGCTCAGACTGCTACAACAGAATACCACAGAATGGTTGGCTTAAAAGGTTGAAATGCATTTCTCACAGTTCTGGAGGCTAGAAAAGCCAAGACGAAAGCCCTGGCAGATCAAGTGACTAGTGGGGACATGCTTCCTCGTTTTCAAATGGATGTCTTCTTGCTGTATCCTCACATGGCAGAGAAAAGAAAGAGAAAACTATCTCATTTTATCTAGTAAGGGTGCTAATCCTATTCATGATAGCTCCACCACACAATCTAATTACCTCTCAAAAGCCCCACTTTCTAATACCATCACAGTGGTGGTTAGTATTTCAATATGTTAATATTTGAGGGATGTAAATTTCACTCCTTAACACTCAGATAGAGCTTAAAATAATTAAAGAGCATATACAGATTATAATAAAACAGAGCTGAGTCTGGCCAAGCACAAAAACTATAGGAATTTCTTCATACATGTGTTTACCTTTTTTAACATCACAGTCAAATGAGATTTTTGTTTTTTTTGTTTGCATTTGCAAGACAAAATGAACCTTAACTTTTAAAATGAGTAGGAATAATCTATTTCATTTTCTGTGCCCTCAGTAGACAGCTCAAAGATTGGATCTTTCTTGCATCAATTGCTGTGCATAAACTCAGGAAAGTCTGGATTTTTATTACTTTATTAGTAAAAAATTTGCCTGCAGTCAACAAGATGGGCTGTTTGACAGTTGCCTTGATGGATCACTCATAATTACTCAGTGTTTGACAGTTACTAAATATTATAGAGTCTATTTATTTTTAATTATTATCAGGAATGAGGTTAATTCGCTTAGAAATCACATTTTTTTTTAGGCTACAGAGTGGTGTGCAGGCATTGTAAAAGTAACCAGAATTTTACTATTGTGTTAAAGCAAAAGGTTCAGCCGGGTGCAGTGGCTCACACCTGTGATCCTGGTACTATGGGAGGCCAAGGCAAGCGGATCACCTGAGGTCAGGAGTTCAAGACCAGCCTGGCCAACATGGTGAAACCTCATCTCTACAAAAATACAAAAAATTAGCCAGGCATGATGGTGGATGCCTGTAATCCCAGCTACTCAGGAGGCTGAGGCAGGAGAGTTGCTTGAACCCAGGAGTCAGAGGTTGGAGTGAGCTGAGATGGCGCCATTGTACTCCAGCCTGGGTGACAGAGTGAGAGTGGATAAATGCCATGAAGTTATTTCAAATCTACTTCCCTTGGGCATTTTGAACTAAGCCATGTTACACTGTTAAGGTGCATCATGTCTATGAGTCTAATGATCAGATTCAGAGGTCAACAACTTTTTCTGTGAAAACCAAATCATGACTGCCTTAGGCTTTGAAAGTCATAGAATCTCTGATTTTTGATATTTTTGTGGAGAGACAAGCTCTTGGAGCTATTTGTTCTGCTGTTTTGCAGAAATCATCCAATGGACAATTTTGAGTCACATGGTCTCAGAGGAGGACCCCTACCTGGCTAACAAAGCAGTCCACATCAAGCTCTTCTGCTGCATACTGATGTGAGACGGTTGTTTCAAAGGAAAAACAATAACAAACAGGCTGTACAAATATCAAAATAACAATCAAAAACAATAACAAAAGTTTAAAAAATTAAAAATCTATATAATTATTTAAGTTGTAAGCAACTGAATTAAATGTTCTTTTAGAACATTAAATTGAAAGAATGATATACACAAATTATGGCTATTCAGTATTGGACAGTTGGTGGATATTATTTCAGAAATGAATAATATGAACACTTGACTTAAAAATGGCTAATGATCACCACACTGTCTTCCACAATGGTTGAACTAATTTACACTCCCACCAACAGTGTAAAAGCGTTCCTATTTCTCCACATCCTCTCTAGCATCTGTTGTTACCTGACTTCCTCAAGGATTTAGAATCAGAAATCCCATTTGACCCAGAAATCCCATTACTGAGTATATACTCAAAGAATTATAATCATTCTACTGTAAAGATACATGCACACGTATGTTTACTGCAGCACTGTTCACAATAGCAAAGATTTGGAACCAACCCAAATGACCATCAATGGTAGACTGGATAAAGAAAATGTGTTACATATACACCATGGAATACTATGCAGATATAAAAAAGATGAGTTCATGGCCTTTGCAGGGACATGGATGAAGCTGGAAACCATCATTCTCAGCAAACTAACACAGGGACAGTAAGCCAAACACCGCATGTTCTCACTCATAAGTGGGAGTTGAACAATAAGAACACATGGACACAGGGAAGAGAACATCACATAATGGGGCCTCTCAGGGCATGGGAGACTAGGGGAGGGACAGCATTAGGAGAAATACCTAATGTAGATGACGGATTGATAGGTACAGAAAACCACCATGGCACGTGTATACCTATGTAACAAACCTGAACGTTCTGCACATGTATCCTAGAACTTAAAGTGTAACTAAAAAATAAAAATAAAAAACCACTAGAAAATAGCTAATAATAAAAGCTGAGATATTCTAATCCACATATGCTCTAGAATTATGGAAAACATATCTGCTACCATAAGCTTGATAGGTTTCCAGTTTTTAAAGACTTTTCTAATGAGGTCTGTGCTTTGATTAACAAATACAATTTTTGATCTTATTTAAAGTGTGTCAATATTTGGAAAAGCTGGATAACCCATTGAACAAGTAGTTCTTAAATGACCAATGCATGTTACAAAATCATCTTGAGTAAAATATCCATTCATTGTGTAAGATAGATTAAAATGAATTTTAATGCAAGACCCCCAAAATGTAGAAAAAGTGTATCTATACAGTTCTGAATTCTGTATTGCAACTGCCTTTTAAGAACTACAATTTAAGTTTTGATGTCATACAAAAAAATAATATTCATAATTATCTGAGATGGCTATTAAAATGCTCCTCCCTTTTCTAATTACATGTCTGTGTGATAAAGGATTTTCTCCACATGTACCAACCGATATAACATACCACAATTGATTGAAGAAGCAGATAGAAGAATCTTACTGTCCTCTACTAAGCCAGCTAAAACACAGATTTTCAAAAATGTAAGAAATGATACTTCTTACTGATTTTTTGATTTTGGAAAATATAGTTATTTATTTAAAACATGTTTGATGTTAAAATGTAATGAATTTATTTTCAGTGTTAAATTATTAAATTATTTCTTTTAATATTTTTAGGTATAATTTCTAAATTGGCAAATATTGATAGCTAAAATTCATGCACACATAAGCTCCTCAGGGTTCTTAAATTTTTTTACGAGTTAAAATATTCTTAGACAAAAAGATTTGGGAACCATTGCTTTTTTTTTTTTTTTTTTCTTATTGGACTATTTCTTTTATTTTTTATTTATTTATTTATTTTTTTATTATACTTTAAGTTCTAGGGTACATGTGCATAACGTGCAGGTTTGTTACATATGTATATGCAGCACACCAACATGGAACCATTGCTTTAAGTGTCCTCCATGTCACTGGCTTTTCCCACTTTAGCATCAACATTTTAAATCCAAAGGGCAGATACTTAAGATAATAAACAAACTTGTGAGATGCTGTTTTTTAATGTATATATGTGTAATTCATTTCAAAGAGAATGCAGTGATTTCTCAAATTGGACTTTGGTTTCCTTCGATAAGATATTGATAAACCTTTAACCAATGCAGATGTGAAAATCACCCAGATCCACTCTGCTCTTCTACTATGAATGGCATATTGCCCTGATCCAGAACATCTTTATGTTTCAGAGTAATTATTACTGGTTCTTTGCAGTTTAGTGTTTGATCAAGGTATTATCTTCAAATGTCACTTTCATGGAATGATGTGGAGGTCCTCAAGCCTGGATCACAGACTCTGCCAGTGACTGTGATGTTACCTGCTGTGGTCTTTCTCTCTTGCTTCAGGTAAGAGCTCTGCTTTGAACATGTTCTGTGTGCTCACAGGCACCTTTTCTCTCAGCATTCTCCTGCCAAATGCAGCAAATAAAGGGGATTATAGATGGGAGGTCATGTGGTGCATCAGGGTGTTTATTTCCTTTCGTTGGGGAGATTTCCGTACATATTACAGTGAAATGAAGACAAATTTCTCACTGCATAATGAAGGCATGGATGAAACCTGGATGCTATGAGTCATATATAATCCAAAATAACTACCAGAATCTCTGCCGAATCACTTCATCCTGATTACCGTATAGTTTATATGTGTAAAGCAACTAACTCAATGCGACAGTTTCAAAAGTACTTTTATGTTTTAAAATAAAAACTATGGTAAGCTGCAATTAAAAATTTATTAAAATATCATTGCATATGCTAAGAATAAAGCTATTTTTCCACTTATCTAAAAAAGAAAGAAAGAGAGAAAGACTTTTTGCCTCCACCTTTCCTATGAGGAGGTGTGTCCTGGTCAAGCTGTGGCATATTGGTGACAAAAAGGATAAAAGGATTAGTTTGTTTTTTTTTTTTAAATCAATAGATATTTGTTTTGCCTCAAATGTCATGAATTGTACATAATAGATATTTAATATTTAAAGATAACTTATTCATTTTCTAAGATGCTTTTGTGTTTTATCATATACATTTTTCCTTTGTTTCTCAGATCAAAACAATAGAGAAAATTACTTTTGGTAAGACTTAAGAATTATAAACTAGCAAGTCAAAAATAATACTGGCAAGCAGATTTTAGTACAACAACGCTGACATCCAGTGACTACTTAAGCTAATGCACAATTTGTAAATAGCATAGGACATGAGAGAGAGTGTTTATTTATTTAAAGTTCCACTCAAAGTGAAATACTACTGCTATCTGCTTGGTTGATCAATGTATCTAGGTCAGAATCTAAGAAACACTTTGGAGAGTCATTATTTGTAAAGTTTCTGTATTATCGAAGACTACTATTCAATACATACCCATAAAATAATTTACATTAAAGTTAATGTGCCTATCAAATATGATGTACTTAAACTTTTCCTACTGTAGAAGTGTTACCAGTTGAGGGTGTTCAGGCTCTTGGCATTTTGAACAAAGAAATGGACAAGATGCACAAACAAAGCAAGGAAAGAATGAAGAAACAAAAGCAGAGATTTATTGAAAATGAAAGGCCACTCCACAGGGTGGGAGCGGGTCAAGCAAGCGGTGCAAAGTCCCAGTCACAGAATTTTCTGGGGTTTAAATATCCTATAGAAGCTCCCCATTGGTTATTTGGCCTATGCCCTATGTAAATGAAGAGACTACAAAGTTGCGTAGTTATTTACTGGATGTACACCCTATGCAAATGAACTGGATGTTTCCTGTCATAGCTGAAGTAAAGTTACAAAGTTATTTACTTGGTCTTAAAGAGTTGAGGTTTTTCTGTTTGATTTTGTTCTAGAAAGTTCTTAGGTTCCCTGCCCCCAGACCGTATTCTCCTGCCTCAGAAGTAGAGTTAAAAAGATTTGTTCTGATTTTAAAGATTTATGCCTTTACATTCAAACATTACTACAGATACATGCTTTAACATTCAACTATCAATACTGATGGTCACATTTTTAGAGGGGTGTGTGCGTGTGTGTATGTATGTATATGTATGTGCATATATAGGTATATGCATTATTGGTGCTTGGGAAATGAGCACCCAAAATATGGTCCCTTGACATGCTGAACTAAAGAAGCAACCTCAAAGTCTTTTTGACCTTGCCCCCTGCCCTCCCTCAATCTTTGTCTCTCTCAAAGCACAGGATAAGACTCTTCTCTGGAGCTCCCTTATCAGCCTAGAAACTGGACCTATCAAAGAACACAATTGCCTTCTAATCTTTCCTTGAAATGTCATTAACCAGAAATGATTAAAACTCACACCACAGAGGAAGAGATTGAAAATTAAATACTACACGTACAGACTAGACAATCCTTGTCCCATACTGTAGTCTGTTCTCCAGTCCTCTTCAATTCCCAGAGAGAATCATCTACTAAATATTGTCTAAGTATTGGGCCTCAAACATTCCCCCTACACGTCATTTACTACCCTTCAGAATGGTCACAATTTCCTCTCTTTCTTCCTTTATGAAGAAAGATACATAAACATCTGTACCTCATTGAATTATTTAGTAACCACTGGCCTGTGATTCTCCAGTGCTTATGTATGTTAAACCAATTTGTGTGTTTTTTTCAGCTGAGTGTGCCTGTTGTCAATTCATTTTAAGTGAGCCTTCAAGGGGCAGAGGAAAAACTTTTCTTTGTCCTCTACAGTAAAATATATTTAGAAAAACATCTGTGTATTTCTTTTATTATTAACTTTTAAAAATAGAAATGGGTATTTAATTGTATCCAGTTCTTGATTCATTTATGAACATGATAATTGATGATAATATGTAGTGTCTTTCTTAGCACTGTTCTGCTGAATTATATTATTAATAGATTTTTGACTGTTCAGTCATATTTACATATGTAGATTAGTTTACTTATCTAGTCTTTCATTTAGCCCCAAAGAAGGCAAAAAATGAAAAAAATATATATATATATGATCTACAAAGTGTCGCAATTTCTTAGAAACTTGCACAAGATATATTTGCAATGGCGGTAGCCTGGCCAATCTACATGGAGGCTGATGTGTACTGTATCATGACAAGCTTTATTTCTTGCTTAGGACATCTTTAGAGTCAAAGAATGCCAAGAAAAGCTCTCTGCTTTAGTAAATTACTGTTTATTCTACACAATGGACAGTGGGGATAATGACCAGAGAAGGTTATCAAAACTAGCCTTGGGAAGGAGTTCATTATTCTTCTGATGGAATATACTGCTGTTTTTATTTTCAATTCAGTTTTTGTACAGCCTAGATAATGCAAATGTTCAAGGCCTTTACAATATTGACCTTAAATTTTAGAATGCTCTACAGATATTTTAACCCATTCATCAAATTTATACTGCAATGAATATTCTTTCCCGGGAGTCTATAACAACTACACAAAAAGTTTTTCCATCAAAAAGTATGTAATCTGTATGTATTTCACAAGACCTGTATCTTCTCAACCCTGCATTTAGAGTTGCCATTTATTTCTTAGTGTTTTGTTTTTTCTAGCACTAGGTGAGATAAACAAAACAAAATGACATTTTAGCGAGTATCAGTAATGTTAATTAATTGTGGATCAATAATGAACTATTATCTATCACAAATATAATTTCCATTTTAAAGTTGTAAGATACTATCCAGACTTGCAGCTTTCAGCATTATTACCTTTCTCTGACAGATTTCTAGAATAATAAAAAGAGAGATATATTCAACTCTTGTCAATTCTGTAAATATGTAAGTTAGAGTCATAAAGTGATTGGTAAAAATTTGTAAATGAAAATGTAGCATTTTAGCAGTCCTTTTAGTTATTTTATCCTTATAAAGTCATGTATTTAAAATTAAATCATCAAATTGACACACTATTTAATAGCATATTCTAAAGGACAGAGGGACTTTTTATAGGAGAAATGGAAATAACTCCTCAGTCAATAAAACAAAGCAAAGTCTTTCTTCTTTATTACTTATAATAAAAAGTACATAAAGACTCATTCTATGCCATCATTATTCACCTCTTCAGTAGGGTTACAAAGAGTTCATAAAAATTAATGTTCACAAAAGTTAAGTCTTGGCAATTAGGATAGGGAAGAATATAAGACAGCAACATAATTGCCTTAACTTTAAACCACTGTTACTTGTAAGACTTGACTATGATGGCAACTAGTTCTCAGCAGCCTACACTGCACATGTGAATAAACCTAAGCATTGGGACTTCCCCCTTTTCCATGATGGATTTATTCAAGTGCCCAGAATAATCTCTAAAACTAGGAAGTATTCAGTAAATATTAGTGACTAAAGACATCATGCTCTGTAGAACAATATTAAATAGAATGCCGTGCTATGTCACTGATTTAAGAGTGCTGTGTGTTCTGGATACTTTATGTGGATAGATGCCTTGATTTCCCAACTGAAATGATGGCATTCTAAGGTGAAATGTTTTCCAGCAATTTTTTTCTTCACAGCAAAAAGGCACATAGTATTTGTTCAACAATGATTAGGTGGATAATCAAGTGATTTTTCTGATATGAAAAGTAAAGTTTACATATTTTTTGCATGTGACTCTCCATGGAAATAATTTTATGAATAATAATTCAAAATACAATGTTTATTTGAAATTTACCATGCAATTTCTATACATGGCACTGTAGAAAATATCAACTTTGTATAAGTTGAATGAATTGTTTTTGTGCTTAATACACAGTGCTCTAATTTCCAATTAAAATTTCACTACACATGTAATTATATCACAGATCATTTTAATTACTTAGGAGTAGTCACTTAAATGGATTACTTAGTTTTTGTGGTATTTCCCCTAGAATTACCTATGATAAAGGCCAAGTAAAGGGTCATTCTCTTTTCCTTTCCTGATAGGATTTGTCTCTAGTTATATATATTGAATGTTTGTTAATCTGAGCCATTTCTGTTTTACAAGTATTAAATATTACAGAAAACATCTCTTGCCTCTACAATGGAAAGTCCCCAAGACGCTGAGGGTCACCAGTGAAGTAATTTATGACACAGACAAATCTTACTCTGTGTCAATATTAAGCTCTCCAATACTTTCAAGAATGCATTAGCATATAATTTAATGCAAGTTCTAGAGCCAAAAGAAACCACTAAATTTAGAGTTTGACATGGCATTTTACTAAGATAAGTCCTTGTCTGCATTGCAAACAGATGAAGCTATGACTCTTTTGAGCTTAATCTGCATATCATCTAATATTTTCATGCTGAGAAAGCACAGGCATCATCCTGATTTAGAGGCTGTTAGCAATTTCTATATGTAAAGGCAGTGAAACAGGCAAATATTCATTTTTTAAAATTTAAAATGCAACTGGAGACTTAGGTTAGGCTTGTACTCATACTATTTGTTAAGAATAAAATAGTTATTTAAGTCTGCGAAAGCACAAATAAAAATGTATTTCTTAAGTGTTGTTTAAAAATAATATAATTAAATATTTTAGTGTATTTAGTACATGTTTCATTTCTTTTGTGACAATAGAAATAAATCAAGTTGAAAATTTTGTATTTGTTTAAATATCATAGATATTTAATGAACAATTGCTACTTGGCCAAAACAAAGTTTTGTTTTTGCCTATTTACCTACCTGAGACATATTTCTGTACATGCAGAAAATACATCTGGTGTCAAAAACAACCTCAGAGAGTCAGACAACTTGAAATGCAGAGCTTATAAGCAGATGTGGCGTAATGGGAAGACTCGATAGACACTTGAGTATTAAAATATCTGATGATTGACCTTAAGAATAGCTATTATTTTCTATACAGTATTTCATTCTCGAATTATCTTTCCAAGAGCTTTTCGTTATTAACTCACATCATAGCAAACCACCTGTTAAGGTGTGTTATCCCCAGTTTACAGATGAAGACTCTGTATGAAGAGAGATGTTAAGAAACTTGCCCAGGGCCATGTAAGTAGTAATAGCAGGACCCTGGATTCAAACCCTGGTGCTGTAGCTTAACTGTTTCACTTCAACACTTCTGCTACCAGTAGCAGAAATCATGCACTCCAGGTGTGGGCTTCTTGCCATTACCTCTGAAACAGTTACAACAATAATATGTACCTGATAAGTTTTTGTAAGAATAAATAATGCTAGTGGTTATTCCAAAATTTTGATAAAGTATTCTACAAATGTTTTCTCTTACCTGAATCTATATTAACATGCTTCCCTCATGGGTATGTCAGTGTGCTTATACGCATGTTTGTCCCATTCCTTAGACTAAGGGTTGGCATACTTATTCTGTAAAAGTTACATATTGAGGCTCTGTGGACCATCAAGTCTCTGTCCCAACTACTCAGCTCTAACACATAAGCAGTCATACACATTATGTAAACGATCGTGTGGCTGTAATCCAATCACCAATAAACCTTATTGACAAAAGCAGACAAAAATAATTAGACCCACAGGCCATAGTCTCCCAGTTCCTGACTTTGATAGTATTATTGGTTTAAACATGATAGAGACACAAATGTTATATTTAAGTGCTATATTTACAGACTTTATCACCAATATGCAGCCACAGATGCATGTTAAATGGAATCTTATCTATGTTGTCTGCACTATACTATGTCTTTTAGGTGGAGATAGCTGCATTCTAGCCTAGTATCTTCCCAGAACTGTTTACTTATGGGATTCTGATTATGTGCTAACTATCTCAACAGTTCCAATGACAAACACATTTTGTATTTCCCAAGTGGGCAAACAGGTTGACGTCTGAATTAATAGTTAAATGAACAAAAGCTACTTTCACATATATTACCTATGCAACTACTTTGAAAATTGTACATAAGACAAGTAGAAGATGGAGATTTTTATATGCAATGTCAAGAACCACTTCAGAAAATTTGATTCTATGTAGAAGGGAATTTCTGAGGAAGTCTCTATTATATTTAACTGGCAGCTTGACTGCTGAGCAGATGATACCAGTGCAGAAGGTGCTGCATAAATTTCTCATTAAAACAGAAACATGGACTTTTTATGTGAAAGCAGTTTAATTCCCTATGCCTGTATCTGCAGTTTGTTTCCCAGTGAACATCAAGTTTGCAAAGAGAAACCATGTATGTGTTTTTACTGCTATAAATGGGAAACTAAAATTATATGTTTAGAAAAACACATAGGGAGCAAATATTGTATGTTTTTACATGTAGTTTAATGCTTGATAAAAACAAGCATTTGTTTCTGAACTCTAGTTTTTCTACTTTGAAAACATAGATGTAATTTTGCTTAGCAGTTATGTCGCAGTACCTTGGGTGTCTTCACTTTTCTATTAAGTTGATATAAATTAAAATTTTGGCTCTCCTTACTCTTAAATGTCTCTGCTTCCAATTTTACAAAATTCACAGTAGACTCATGCACCTTCCTGGTCTTCTGACACAAAATTCTCACACATATACACAAATACAAACACACAAACTCACTGAGAAACTGCATATCTGCAGCGTTGCATGCTTTTCTGTGTCCTTGAAAAAAAAAAAGTACACCACTTCTCATGCAAAGGTAATTTCTCTTCCATCTCCTTTCTAGCCCCTCAATCTTCTCATGGCCTGATCACATTTTACCTCTTTCATAACCCTCAGTCTCCCTCTCTATGTACCCATTTTCCTCAGCTGAGAAGCTCATAATTCTACTATGTCTTTCTACCTTAGATATTGCAGCTTCTCTAGCTGTTGGCTTAGTTATATGTTTTTTATTTCTGTTGAACATCCTGAAAAACTAGGCTCTAGTTACCATTTCCATTTTCTTACTATATTTTAAATATTAATGTTCTGTCCCTACAAGTATTTTATAAATCTTATAAATCTGACTGTGGATCATTTTGACAGTCTCATGAAAATTATGAGTTTTTGCCCAAAATAATGCATATATGTAGATAATTCTTTACATCAGTTTAGGGTGATCAGACGTTTTGATGACCACAAGTGACACATTTATCTTAAGCTAAATATCCCTACACTTGTTTCCCTAACCAGCTCCCATAGGTTCTAGTATCACCTAAGTAGACATGAATCCTCAATCCATGAGTCTTTTCCCTGTCTCCTTCAAGACCTCCAGATCTTCTACTGAACATCTCTGTTTGCACGTTGCATATCCAGTGTCTCCAAGTGGCCCATCATATCCCTCCAAAACTATCTCCTATCTTATCTCCTATTTGATAAAATGCAATATTATAGCTAAAAACCTTGAGGATTACCATGACACTCTTACTCTTTATATATGATCTGTGAGAAAGTCATTTTTACTATACTCCTAAATGTCTCAGATTTTCTTCATAATCTTTTTACCTGTGGATACAGTTTTCCAATATATCATTTTCACCCATACAATCACAGATCTTATAACTGGCCATCATTATTACCTCCTACCGCCTCCATTCTAAAGTCAGTCTCAACTATAATATCCCACAAGGTGATTCTATACACTAAAAGTAATACAATCACCATAACTTAGGTAAAAATTATCAAACTCTTGCCTGTATTTCCAACTTCATGCCCTGTCAGTGTGTTATACTTAGCCTGACTTGTGGTCATAGTCATTCCCCAAAGACACAATGATGATTTGGCTTTGCAAACCTGGTTGACTCTGGTCAGAATTTTCTCCTTTCCCCTGACCAAAAAAACTCCTAGCAAACCCTTAGGATTCAATTCAAGGACCAAAGACTCAGGGAAATCTGATCCAAAGTACCTTTCTCCATGCCCATAAGACCTACAGTAAAGAAGCAGGACAATCCAAAGAAAGAAAATCAAATACTTAAGTATTTTACTAAAGGTGAGATTGTTTGAGTTACTTTTAATTTTTTACATAATTTTGAAGACCAATTTTTATATTCTTCTAGTTTTTAACTATTTCTTACCATTCTTACACCAGTGTCTCAAATACAATATGTTCTCTAGTTGTATAGATCTACATTTCAATAACTGTGGTATGCAAAATAATGACTCCATCCCCAACCTGTGCAGGTATCCACATCTTAATCCCAAGAACCTATGATTATGACAGATTATATGACAAGGGGAAATTAAGTTTGCAGATGGAATTAAGCTTGCTAATCAACTGACCTAAATTAGGGGACTTAGCATGTATTATTTGTTTGGGCTGATCTAATTATAAGGGTCCTTACAAGTGAAGAGAGGTTCCAAGAGTGAATGGTCAGAAGGGATGTAACTCTACTTGTTTGAAAGAGGTGTGGGGAAAGGCCACAATAAGACAAGGAATATGGTGAGCCACTAGAAGATGAAAGGGGCAAAGAAACAAATTTCCTCTTAGAACATCTGGAAAGAAATACAGCCCTGCATTTTAGCCTGGTTAGACCTGTATTAGACTTACTACATTAGAGAAATGTAAGATAATACATTTGTGTTGTTTAAGCCACTAAGTTTGCTGTAATTTGTTTGTCACAGCAGTAATAATGACTATAATGACTAATGTTCACCACATTGACATTTCTACTACTGGACATATATAACTGTGCAAAATATACTATTAGGAAAATTAGGGGGCGGAGCAAGATGGCCGAATAGGAACAGCTCCAGTCTCCAGCTCCCAGCGCAATCGACACAGAAGACAGGTGATTTCTGCATTTTCAACTGAGGTACTGGGTTCATCTCACTAGGGATTGCCGGACAATCGGTGCTGGTCAGCTGCTGCAGCCCGACCAGCGAGAGCTGAAGCAGGGTGAGGCATCACCTCGCCTGGGAAGTGCAAGGGGGAAGGGAATCCCTTTTCCTAGCCAGGGGAACTGAGAAACACAACACCTGAAAAATCGGGTAACTCCCACCCCAATACTACACTTTACCAAGGGTCTTAGCAAATGGGCACACCAGGAGACTATATCCCACACCGGGCCGGGAGGGTCCCACGCCCAGGGAGCCTCCCTCATTGCTAGCACAGCAGTCTGCAATCTAACCGCAAGGCAGCAGCGAGGCTGGGGGAGGGGCGCCCGCCATTGCTGAGGCTTCAGTAGGTAAACAAAGCCACTGGGAAGCTCGAACTGGGTGGAGCTCACAGCAGCTCAAGGAGGCCTGCCAGTCTCTGTAGACTCCACCTCTGTGGACAGGGCACAGCTAAACAACAACAACAACAACAAAAGCAGCAGAAACCTCTGCGGACACAAACGACTCTGTCTGACAGCTTTGAAGAGAGCAGTGGATCTCCCAACATGGACGTTGAGATCTGAGAACGGACAGACTGCCTGCATGAAGTGGGTCCCTGACCCCTGAGTAGCCTAACTGGGAGACATCCCCCACTAGGGGCAGTCTGACACCCCACATCTCACACGATGGAGTACACTCCTGAGAGGAAGCTTCTAAAGCAAGAATCAGACAGGTACACTTGCTGTTCAGCAATATTCTATCTTCTGCAGCCTCTGCTGCTGATACCCAGGCAAACAGGGTCTGGAGTGGACCTGAAGCAATCTCCAACACAACTACAGCTGAGGGTCCTGACTGTTAGAAGGAAAACTGACAAACAGGAAGGACACCCACACCAAAACCCCATCAGTACGTCACCATCATCAAAGACCAGAGGCAGATAAAACCACAAAGATGGGGAAAAAGCAGGGCAGAAAAGCTGGAAATTCAAAAAATAAGAGCGCATCTCCCCCTGCAAAGGAATGCAGCTCATCGCCAGCAACTGATCAAAGCTGGATGGAGAATGACTTTGACAAGATGAGAGAAGAAGGCTTCAGTTCATCAAACTTCTCAGAGCTAAAGGAGGAATTACGTTCCCAGCACAAAGAAACTAAAAATCTTGAAAAAAGAGTGGAAGAATTGATAACTAGAATAATTAATGCAGAGAAGGCCATAAACAAATGGACAGAGATGAAAAACGTGACACGAGAAATACGTGACAAATGCACAAGCTTCAGTAACCGACTCGATCAACTGGAAGAAAGAGTATCAGCGATTGAGGATCAAATGAATGAAATGAAGTGAGAAGAGAAACCAAAAGAAAAAAGAAGCAAAAGAAGTGAACAAAGCCTTCAAGAAGTATGGGATTATGTAAAAAGACCAAATCTACGTCTGATTGGGTACCTGAAAGTGAGGGAGAAAATGGAACCAAGTTGGAAAACACTCTTCAGGATATCATCCAGGAGAACTTCCCCAACCTAGTAGGGCAGGCCAACATTCAAATGCAGGAAATACAGAGAATGCCACAAAGATACTCCTCAAGAAGAGCAACTGCAAGACACATAATTGCCAGATTCACCAAAGTTGAAATGAAGGAAAAAATCTTAAGGGCAGCCAGAGAGAAAGGTCGGGTTACCCACAAAGGGAAGCCCGTCAGATTAACAGCAGATCTCTTGGCAGAAACTTTACAAGCCAGAAGAGAGTGAGGGCCAATATTCAACATTCTTAAAGAAAAGAATTTTAAACCCAGAATTTCATATCCAGCCAAACTAAGTTTCATAAGTGAAGGAGAAATAAAATCCTTTACAGATAAGCAAATGCTTAGAGATTTTGTCACCACCAGGCCTGCCCTACAAGAGACCCTGAAGGAAGCACAAAACATGGAAAGGAACAACCGGTACCAGTCATTGCAAAAACATGCCAAAATGTAAAGACCATCGAGGCTAGGAAGATACTGCATCAACTAACGAGCAAAATAACCAGTTAATATCATAATGGCAGGATCAAGTTCACACATAACAATATTAACCTTAAATGTAAATGGACTAAATGCTCCAATTAAAAGACACAGACTGGCAAACTAGATAAAGAGTCAAATCCCACCAGTTTGCTGTATTCAGGAGACCCATCTCACATGCAGAGATACACATAGGCTCAAAATAAAGGGATGGAGGAAGATCTACCAAGCAAATGGAGAACAAAAAAAAGCAGGGGTTGCAATACTAGTCTCTGATAAAACAGACTTTAAACCATCAAAGATCAAAAGAGACAAAGAAGGCCATTACATAATGGTAAAGGGATCAATTCAACAGGAAGAGCTAACTATCCTAAATATATATGCACCCAATACAGGAGCACCCAGATTCATAAAGCAAGTCCTTAGAAACTTACAAAGAGACTTAGACACCCATACCATAATAATGGGAGACTTCAACACCCCACTGTCAACATAAGACAGATCAATGAGACAGGAAGTTAACAAGGATATCCAGGAATTGAACTCATCTCTGCAGCAAGCAGACCTAATAGACATCTACAGAACACTCCACCCCAAATCAACAGAATATGCATTCTTCTCAGCACCACATCACACTTATTCCAAAATAGACCACATAATTGGAAGTAAACCACTCGTCAGCAAATGTACAAGAACGGAAATTATAACAAACTGTCTCTCAGACCACAGTGCAATCAAACTAGAACTCAGGACTAAGAAACTCAATCAAAACTGCTCAGTTACATGGAAACTGAATAACCTGCTCCTGAATGACTACTGGGTACATAACAAAATGAAGGCAGAAATAAAGATGTTCTTTGAAACCAATGAGAACAAAGATACAACATACCAGAATCTCTGGGACACATTTAAAGCAGTGTGTAGAGGGAAATTTATAGCACTAAATGCCCACAAAAGAAAGCAGGAAAGATCTAAAATTGACACCCTAACATCACAATTAAAAGAACTAGAGAAGCAAGAGCAAACACATTCAAAAGCTAGCAGAAGGCAAGAAATAACTAAGATCAGAGCAGAACTGAAGGAGATAGAGACACAAAAAAACCTCCAAAAAATCAATGAATCCAGGAGTTGGTTTTTTGAAAAGATCAACAAAATTGATAGACTGCTAGCAAGACTAATAAAGAAGAAAAGAGAGAAGAATCAAATAGAAGCA
This sequence comes from Theropithecus gelada, assembly GCF_003255815.1. Lineage (NCBI taxonomy): Eukaryota > Metazoa > Chordata > Mammalia > Primates > Cercopithecidae > Theropithecus > Theropithecus gelada. The sequence goes on along the minus strand of NC_037681.1, from coordinate 72,758,936 downwards.
ATAAAAAATGATAAAGGGGATATCACCACCGACCCCACAGAAATACAAACTACCATCTATACTATACTATAAACACCTCTATAAACACCTCTATGCAAATAAACTAGAAAACCTAGAAGAAATGGATAATTTCCTGGACACTTACACTCACCCAAGACCAAACGAGGAAGAAGCTGAATCCCTGAATAGACCAATAGCAGGCTCTGAAATTGAGGCAATAATCAATAGCCTGCCAACCAAAAAAAGTCCAGGACCAGATGGATTCACAGCTGAATTCTACCAGAGGTACAAGGAGGAGCTGGTACCATTCCTTCTGAAACTATTCCAATCAATAGAAAAAGAGGGAATCCTCCTTAACTCATTTTATGAGGCCAACATCATCCTGATACCAAAGCCTGGTAGAGAGACAACAAAAAAAAGAGAATTTTAAACCAATATCCCTGATGAACATCGATGCAAAAATCCTCAATAAAATACTGGCAAACCGGATCCAGCAGCACATCAAAAAGCTTATCCACCATGATCAAATGGGCTTCATCCCTGGGATGCAAGACTGGTTCAACATACACAAATCAATAAATGTAATCCAGCATATAAACAGAACCAAAGACAAAAACCACATGATTATCTCAATAGATGCAGAAAAGGCCTTTGACAAAATTCAACAGCCCTTCATGCTAAAAGCACTCAATAAATTCGGTATTGATGGAACGTATCCCAAAATAATAAGAGCTATTTATGACAAACCCACAGCCAATATCATACTGAATGGGCAAAAACTGGAAAAATTCCCTTTGAAAACTGGCACAAGACAGGGATGCCCTCTCTCACCACTCCTATTCAACACAGTGTTAGAAGTTCTGGCTAGGGCAATCAGGCAAGAGAAAGAAATAAAGGGTATTCAGTTAAGAAAAGAAGAAGTCAAATTGTCCCTGTTTGCAGATGACATGATTGTATGTTTAGAAAACCCCATTGTCTCAGCCCAAAATCTCCTTAAGCTGATAAGCAACTTCAGCAAAATCTCAGGATACAAAATTAATGTGCAAAAATCACAAGCATTCTTATACACCAGTAACAGGCAGAGAACCAAATCATGAATGAACTTCCATTCACAATTGCTTCAAAGAGAATAAAATACCTAGGAATCCAACTTACAAGGGATGTAAAGGACCTCTTCAAGGAGAACTACAAACCACTGCTCAGTGAAATAACAGAGGACACAAACAAATGGAAAAACATACCATGCTCATGGATAGGAAGAATCAATATCGTGAAAATGGCCATACTGCCCAAGGTAATTTATAGATTCAATGCCATCCCCATCAAGCTACCAATGAATTTCTTCACAGAATTGGAAAAAACTACTTTAAAGTTCATATGGGACCAAAAAAGAGCCCGCATTGCCAAGACAATCCTCAGTCAAAAGAACAAAGCTGGAGGCATCACGCTACCTGACTTCAAACTATACTACAAGGCTACAGTAACCAAAACAGCATGGTACTGGTACCAAAACAGAGATATAGACCAATGGAACAGAACAGAGTCCTCAGAAATAATATCACACATCTACAGCCATCTGATCTTTGATAAACCTGAGAACAACAAGAAATGGGGAAAGGATTCCCTATTTAATAAATGGTGCTGGGATAATTGGTTAGCCATAAGTATAAAGCTGAAACTGGATCCTTTCCTTACTCTTTATACGAAAATTAATTCAAGATGGATTAGAGACTTAAATGTTAGACCTAATACTATAAAAACGCTAGAAGAAAACCTAGGTAATACCATTCAGGACATAGGCATGGGCAAGGACTTCATGTCTAAAACACCAAAAGCAATGGCAACAAAAGCCAAAATTGACAAATGGGATCTCATTAAACTAAAGAGCTTCTGCACAGCAAAAGCAACTACCATCAGAGTGAACAGGCAACCTACAGAATGGGAAAAAATTTTTGCAATCTACTCATCTGACAAAGGGCTAATA